>NW_006408951.1:1430368-1431282 GCF_000296735.1 Chrysochloris asiatica
CTAGCCCTAATTACCTAACAGCCCTAGCCTTAGCCGTGAAGTCCTTGCCTTAATGACCTACCCCTAGCCCTAACCCAAAAGCCCTAGCCCTAGCACTAAAGCCCTAACAGTGCTAGCCCTATCCCTAAGAGCCCTAACCCTTGCCCTAAAGCCCTAAAAGCCCTAGCCCTAGCCCTAATTGCCTTATAGCCCTAGCCCTACCCATAAAGTCCTTGCCTTAATTCCCTAACCCTTGCCCTAAAGCTCTAACAGCCCTAGCCCTAGCCCTAATTACCTAACAGGCCTAGCGCTAGCCGTAAAGCCCTTGCCTTAATTCCCTAGCACTAGCCCTAACCCTAAAGCCCTAGCCCTAGCCCTAAAGCCCTAACAGTGCTAGCCCTATCCCTAAGAGCCCTAACCCTTGCCGTAAAGCCCTAAAAGCCTTAGCCCTAGCCCTAATTACTTAATAGCCCTAGCCCTACCCGTAAAGTCCTTGCCTTAATTCCCTAGCTCTAGACCTAGCCCTAAAGCCCTAAGCCTTGTCCTAAAGCCCTATCCGCCATAGCCCAAGCCCTAGCACTAGCCTTAAAGCCCTAAGAGACATAGTCCTAGCCCTAGCCCTAAAGCCCTAACAGACCTAGCCCTAGCCATAAAGCCCTATAAGCCTTAGCCCTAGCCTTAGTCCTAAAGCCATAACATAACTAAGCCTAGTCCTAAAAGACCTAACTTCCCTAGTCCTAAAGCCCTAACAGCCCTAGCCATAGCCCTAGCCCTAAAGCCCTATCAACCTTAGCCCTAGACCTAACGCCATAACAGCCCTAGCCCTAGCCCTAAATCACTAATAGCCTTAGCCCTTAAGCCCAAACAACACTAGTCCAAGCCCTAGCCCTAAATTCCTAACATCACTGTCCCTAGCCGTACTGCAATTGACCTAA
>NW_006408952.1:0-586 GCF_000296735.1 Chrysochloris asiatica
TTCATGTTCTGTGCCCATTTTTTAATTGGCTTATTTGTTTATTCTTGTAGAGGTGTTATGTTGTTGTTAAGTATCATGGGGTCGGTTCCGACTCATAGTGACCCTGCACGGGTTCCAAGGCTGCAAATCTTTACGGGAGCAAAACGCCTCATCTCTCTCCCACGGAATCGCTGGTGGTTTCGAACTGCTGACCTTCAGGTTGGCAGCCTGACTCGTAACCACTATGCTACCAGAGCTCCTTAGAGGTGTTGTAGTTTCCTGTGTATTTTAGAAATGAGTCCCTTGTCTGATGTGTCATTGCAAGAGATTTTTTCCCATTCTGTGGATTCCCTTTTTACTCTTTTGGTGCATATAGTTTTAATGTTTTGTTGTGAATTATGTGATAGCTTACATGGGAGAACATTAGCTTTACATTCATCCTATCATATATCATTTCATTGCCATGGTTGCAATCCCTGCACATAAGTTTTTAACTTTTTGTATGTCTGTTCTGGTGTGGGTCAATGCGCCAGACTGCAACGCTGTTTGAACTGCAAGGTTGGCGGTTCAAGCTCACCAGCTGCTCCTTGGAAACCCTATACAGGGT
>NW_006408952.1:4615-5738 GCF_000296735.1 Chrysochloris asiatica
TTTCAGGATGTTAGAGAAATTTTCTTCCAGCAGTTCTTCAACTATTTCCTCTGTGGACTTATGTGATTCTTCTTGTTCTGGAATGCTGATAATTCTTACGTTATTCCTTTTTATGTTGTCCAACATGAATCTTAGATCTTCTTCAGATTCTTTTATCCTTTTTTCTGTTTGTTCTTCTCTCTTAGTGGTATTAAGAGATTTGTCTTTCAGTTCATTGGTTCTGCCTTCTATCTCTTCTATTCTACTCCTTTGCCCTTTCAGTGTATTGTCTATTTCTGATATTCTATTATTGATTGTTTGGACCTCTTTCTGTAGGTTTTGAATTGTTTATATTCTATTTGTTTGTTCCTGTAGCGCTTTCCTGACTTCTTCCTTATTTTTCTCAACTCCATTGTAATGTCTTTTGAAACATTTTATAATCATTTTTCTGAATTCCTTCTCAAGCATTTCCAAGGCCTGCCTTCCTTCCAGAATGTAGTCTAGGTCTACTTCTAGGTCATTTGTCTCAGACATTTTATCTTGTTTCTGGACATGTGCTTTTGGTCATTTGCTGTGGTCATCTGCTTTTGCTTCTTGTATGTGTTTAGTGTTTATCTGTGGCCTTAATACTTAATTGAGTATGTGTTTTGGTATTATTATTTTATGCTTCCTGATTGCTTCCAGGTAGATGTGATCAGGTTGTGGGCTTCCCTTATCACTCTTCTTATTGCTTAACTCAGAGTAACTTTCACAGATGTTGTCTGCCTCCTTGGTATATGTCAGTTGTTGTTGGTTCTTGCTTGGGTTTTGGTGTTTTATAGAGTGTGAGTGTAGCTTGACTACTTGCTGTCTCTTCATGGGTTATATAGGGAGAGAAAGAGTCCCCCAATGGTAGAAGGGGTAGCATGAAGCAACAAAACAGCAATAGAAAAAAAACAAACAAACCCCACCAAAAACTTCAACAACAATAAAAAAACTAGACTGTATGTTGTAGTCTATAATCGTAGAAAAGGGAGAGGAGGGAGAGAAGAGAAAAAAAAAGTCTGTAGCCTAATATGAGTATGACTTTAATGTGCTCTTTCAGCTTCTTGCCTTCAAAGCTGCCTGAAAGATTTCAAGATTTAAACTGTTGGTTGTTATGCTG
>NW_006408952.1:6188-20566 GCF_000296735.1 Chrysochloris asiatica
ACATGATTTTTTACTTTAACTACAAATTCCACTACCTCTAAGCCTTCAAACTTTTAAAATATTCCTATCTATGTGATTCCGAGTTTTGGAGCTCTGCCCTGAATCTGCTTTGCCTGGTATTCTGTGGTATTTCTGATGGCAAACCTCATTGCACCTCCACCCTAGCTGCCATCATGCCCCGCCTCTCTATGTCCTCATTTCTTCCATTTGCTTTAGCATCTCTGTGCTAGAGAGCAAGTTTCAGAGTCTCTTCTGATATCCCCCCCCCTTTTTTTTTTAATGTTTTATTGTGGATTATGTGTTCATTTACATGATACCCATTTTTGGTTTTTTCCTTCTTTCTTGTCTTCTTAATGACCTTTTTGCTTTCTTTCTGTATGATGTTCTTGATGTCATCCCTCAACTCTTCTGGTCTTCAATCTTTAGTGTCTAATGTATCAAATCTGTTCTCTAAATTCAGGTGAAGTATGTCCAATGTTATATTTTGGCTGTTGTGGACTTGTTTTAATTCTCTTCAGCTTCTGCCTAGATGTATTTAAATGAGCAACTGATGATCTGTTCCACAGTCTGCTCCAGGCCGTATTTTGGCTGATGATATAGAGCTTTTCCACCATCTCTTTCCATAGATGTAGTCAGTTTGATTTCTGTGTATTTCATCTGGCGAGGTCCATATGTCGCCTTTTGTATTTTTTAAAAAAGATATCTGCAATAAAGAAGTCATTGGTTAAAAAAAAAAAAGTCATTGGTCTTGCAAAATTCTATCATGCGCTCTCCAGCATTGTTTCTATCACCAAGGTCATATTTTCCAACTACTGATCTTTCCTCTATGTTTCCTACCATTCCTTTCCAACCTCCAGTAATTATCAGTACATCTTGATTGCATGTTTGCTCAGTTTCATCATCACTGGCTTTGGTGGTTGGTGTATAAATTTGAATAATAGTGGTGTCAACTGGTGTTCCTTGTAGGCATATGGATATTATTCTATCACAGAAAGCATTGTACGTCAAGATAGATCTTGATATGTTCTTCTTGATGTTGAATGCAGTGCCATTCTTCTTCAATTTGTGATTCCTGGTATAATGAACCATCTGATTGTCAGATTCAAAATGGCCAATACCTGCCCATTTCAGCTCATTAATCCCTTGGATATCGATGTCTATGTGTTCCATTTAATTTTTGACAGTTTCTGATTTTCCTAGAGTCATGCTTCGTTCATTCCATGTTATGATGGTTAATAGATGTTTACAGCTGTTTCTCTTCAATTTGAGTTGTGCCCCATCATCAAATGAAGGTCCTGAAGACTTTACTCCATTTGCATCATCATGGTCAACTCTACTTTGAGGAGGCAGCTCTTCCCCAGTCTTATTTTGAGTGCTTTTGAACCTGAGGGGCTCATCTTCTGGCACTATAGCTAACAATATTCTGGTGCTCTCTTCATCATGTTTCAGTATTCAATATTCCGGTGCTGACAGTGTTCCCCTGCTATACTTCAGTGACTAAATATTTGAAAGTAGTCCATCTCTCCTTCTTCCTAGTCTGTCTTCATCTGCAAACTCAGCTGAAATCTCTGTACCATGGATGGATGACCTTGCTGGTATTTAAAATATCCGTGGTATTGCTTCCACAATCATAGCAACACACAAGCCACTGCAGTACGACAAACTGACAGATGAGTGGTGGTTTCATTGTAGGAAGTATATTTAAAAGACCCAAGAAAATATAAAAAGAATTAAAATTACTTGTAATTTTGCCACCCAGATATGTTGTTGTTGTTGTTGTTTGCCATCGAGTCGGTTCCGACCTATAGCGACCCTGTACAGGGTTTCCGAGGGTGTAAATCCTTACGGGAGTAGAAAGCCTCATCTTTCTCCCGCGGAGCGGCTGGTAGTTTCGAACCGCTGACCTTATGGTTCGCAGCCCGATTCGTAACCACTACGCTACCAGAGCTCCTTGCCACCCAGATATATCCACTATTAATTTAGATTTATTTCTTTTCTTCATACACAGATATACATATACATACAGGCATACCTTACTTTATTGCACTTTGCAAATAGTGCTTTTTTTTTTTTACGTATTGAAAGTTTGTGTCAACCCAGTGCTGAGGCATCATTTTTCCAACAGCATGTGTTGTTTTATGTCCTTGTGTCATATTTTGGTAATTCTCACAATATTTCAAACTTTTTCATAATACTACACACTTGTCTTGGTGTGACACTGTAGGATAAACACTTGGACTGCTTAAAACTCAAGTTCAATGGCTCAAACCCACCAGTCACTCTGGGAACTCCTATGCAGGGTCTCTATAAGTCAGAATCGACTCAACAGCACTTAACGACAGTGATGGTGGTTGGTGGTTATGTGCCGTGGAGTCAGAACCAACTCATAGCGACCCTGTACAAGGTTTCTGAGGCTGTAAATCTTTACAGGAGCAGAATGCCTCATCTTTGTCCTGCGGCACAGCTGATAGTTTCGAACTGCTGACCTTGCGGTTTGCAGCCCGATTTGTAACCACTATGTTACCAGAGCTGTGATAATAGAATGTAAATTTTTTTATATGTACTGGGGGGAGAAAATGTGTGACTCACTTTATTTGATACTTTATTGTGGTAGTCTGGAACCAAACCCACAGCTTCTCTGAGGTATGCCTGCCTGTACCAACTTACAAACATACATATATTATAGCTGGCCCCTTGGTTGAGTGACACCAAAAGTGTAGCAAAATTAAACTTCTAAGTGAAGTGGTTTAAATTGAATGAAATCAGAGCCATATACATACATGTATGTTCACGTGTTTGTGTGCATGTGTGTATGCATTTTTAACGAGATGTGATTATCACATATAAACATATATACATCTTGATGTAAAAAAATTTTTTTTGCACATGGGCTATCATATTTTTAAGGTCATATAATGTCTAAAAGAGTTAGTTAGATGGAGATTTATCCCTCATGTAACTTGCTTTACCTAATTGATTGTATTTTAAAAATATAATATTTAAATACTTTGTTCTAAGTCATGAAAGCAAAAAAAAAATTAAAAGAATTTAGAATTATTGGCAAGATAAACTCTGCATTGCACAAGAGTTTTGAACAGGAATTTTTGCACACTTTTTAAATTCCCCTTGTATGTTGCCTACCTGTGTTTCTCACTTTTGGATTTTGGTGGGGGTCTGTATTACTGCATGAATCTGAACAAACAGGCCTCATTCCATAAACTCAAACATCAGAGAACATGTTTGTCTCAGAAATTATATCAAAATCTCTATTGCAAAAAACTTTTTTCCTGTTTCATTCTAAATGCCTTCCACTACTCAAAACACATGGTTTCATGAAAAAATTCAAAACAGAGAATAATTGAGTCTTGAAAGGGTTCATGGAATTTTTGGACCAGCAGTATGGACATCACTTGAGAGAGGTCTTGGAAACACAGAATCTCAGGTGCTTTCCCAATACCTACTAAATTAAAATCTGCATTTTAATAAGATCCTTAGGTGACTTGCACTCACAACTTTAAATATTGCTGAACTGTATATAACGTGATGGAAAGGGTTATTTTTTCAGTGCTATTACTGGGCTTCATTGGTCAAACAGTAGAAAAAATAAATCTGTGCAACAGTTAGGGAAATTTTGTTATATTCTAAATAGGAAAGGATAAACGAAAGTACTGCTTAAGAGTTTATTGTATCTTAAATGAATTCATTTTATCCCAAAACTAATTATTATCTTAATTAGAAAGAAGGCATTTCACACATATTTTAGGTTAAAATGCAAATTTTATTCACTTATGCCATTGTTTTACTCATTCTGTGAGTTAAGGAAGGGAGAAAAAGTGATCTTAAAATAAGAAATGAAGGTCAAAATGTGTTTGGGGATAGTATTATTTACATGACATTTCCGTTTTGTCTACAGAAAATCAGTCTATGCAAGATCAGGCACTGTTGGAAGGTGAATTGGTTATAAAATATGCCTGTGGAAATCCTTAAATCATTGATTATAATTAATGAATGGACATATACAATAATGCATGTGAACTTCAAAGCTAATGATATCTTAAATCTGATCCATATCATTTATTTTACCTTCAGCATCTTAATCGAGACAAAATCTAGAACTGATTGAATATACATAATAATATAAGTAGCTTTACATTCCTCACTTAAAGATGACAGTTTTATTTTAAAGAGCAAATTTACTGAAGTTGATAGAAGTTTAATTATTGGTGTTACATAGTTAGGTTCTGGTTTTGTCTTTTTTTTTTTTTTTTTAACATTGTTTCTACTATGCTAGGACTCCATGTGGTACTAATGGTTAGCTCTCAGCGGCTAACCCAAAGATTAGCATTTAGAATCCACCCAGCACCGCCAGGTCAGGTAGTTTACTTCCATATGATTACAGCCATTGGAAATCCTGTGGCGTCAGCTCTACTCTGAAAACATAGGGTTGCCAGGAGTAAGAATCAACTCAATAGCAGTGGGTTGAGTTCTGTTCTTGTTTTACATGTTTAGCATTTATGATGATTGGATTACACAAAATTGCTTATGTTAAATGGATCTCTTGAGAAAAGGAGATTGATGCTTTGGATTCTTTTATATGTAGAATATATCAGAAGTCTCTTTTGGCAAATTCAGATGATTTTATTTGTCATTATTGAAGTGAGAATGTAGACTGATCTTTGAAGGTTATACACCACTATAAAGAGTTCTGTTATGTAAAAATTTAGTACAGTTCTTTTACTTTAAATGGAATTATGTCAAAGTATTTTGCCTGCTAAGTCAAGGCCTGTGACTGTTAGAGGTAATGACTTTGGGAATCCAGGACTACATAGAGACCCCCAAGGCTTAACTGGTGAGAGTTGTTTTAAGTTCAACGTTGTGACAGCTATTTTAGGCTCAAGGCAGAATTTAAAGGTTTTAAACCGTGGATACAATTTCATTTTCTTCGTTTCAGGATTCTAAAGGAAAACACCTTCTCTTATCTGTTATTTAGGTCCTCAGAATGGTTGGAATGATCCTCCAGCTTTGAACAGAGTACCCAAGAAGAAGAAGGTACTAGAAAAAGATTTATGTCTGTACATCTCATTACCTACAGATTCTGTTAAGCATGTAGTGCTTTGGAGTACATCTCATGTCACTGATCCTAGTAAAGCAAAGCTACTGACTCCTGTATTTAAAGTATATTTCACCATATATCTTCTAACCTGTAAGGGAAAAAACAAAAGTAGGAAAACCTAGTCTGATGATGACAGTGAAATAAAACCCTTTTAAGAGGAAAGATATAAATTCTCAGTTGGCCTCTTTCAAAATGTATAAAACCAAGTATCATGCTTCTCAAATGATGTGGGTTTTTTTGTAGGAATTACTTTGGCCCAACATTATTTGTGAATTTGGCAATTATACTTTGAACTATTTATCTCTTTATTCATGGTAGTTGTGCTATATAAAGTTACTGCAAACACTGAGTTAGTGAATACTAAACTATTGCTCCAGAAAACATTTTCAACTGATCAGTACTACTTAACCTTGTTTTGTATGTTTCTATTTAAAGATACCTTTTGTAATACATAATGTTGATTCACCTAGAACTCAAGGCCAACAGCACTATAACTTTTACTTGCATGGAGCTTATCTGACACATATATTTTCCTCTTAAGACACATCACAACCTTCTTTGTTATTGGAAACACTAGACAGCATTTCAGCACTGCTCTTTGGGGCCATTTCTAATAGCAAAATCAACAAAAAGCACTAAAGTGTGAAAACTATACATTTGAGTAGATGAGAAGTTTATTTGTTTTCCAGTATGAGCACTGAAACAAAACCTTGAGTCATCTTGATTGACCTTAGATGGCATGTGCATCAGGCGACTCACATTTTTCACCACTCTACATGTTAGTTGGAACTGACTCCACAGTACTTAACAATAACTACATGTTAATGAATGTCGCAAAACTGCCAAATGTATTGATTTTGTACTGGGTTTACAAATAAATTTTAGTGAGTAACTATATTCGCAAATACAGTTCTCAAAAAATGAAAATCAATTGTATAGTGCGAATGTAGCCTCATTATGTAGATGTCAGGAAATGTTGAAAGCTTTAAGAGCATATAATAAGATTATCTCCTTTCTTCCGAAACCACTTTCTAAGATTTTTTTAAAAACACTGGTTACCCCAAAATTTAGGTTAGTAATAATCAGAAATTTGATCTACTTTTAGTATGATTGAATTGGCAAGATCGATACTCCTGAATCTTAATATTGTTAATAGAATTCTCCAAATTTTGACATCCCATTTCAAAAGCGCCATGGTTTTGAGTCCCTATTATGAAAGGAAACTATGGGAGGACAAGGTGAGACAGAAGTCTGTCTGGCTTTGAATTTCCCACCAAACCCCAACCTCCCAACACCCCCTTTAGCTAGATTACTCAACTTTTGTATGTTTTCTTCTAGAATTCTTTATAAATTTTAGTTGAAAAGTTGGTTTGACTCCTGCTAAATAATAATTTAATCATGGCTGTATTCTAGCTCCCATATTTAAAGCTGAGGACGTGCTACTATCTTTTTATTCTTAACGCTTGGTGTTTTTCGTTTCTGCCTTTTAAAAGATGCCTGAAAATTTTATGCCTCCGGTTCCCATCACATCTCCAATCATGAA
Organism: Chrysochloris asiatica; assembly: GCF_000296735.1. Taxonomy (NCBI): domain Eukaryota; kingdom Metazoa; phylum Chordata; class Mammalia; order Afrosoricida; family Chrysochloridae; genus Chrysochloris; species Chrysochloris asiatica. Next base: position 12,845 of record NW_006408952.1, read on the forward strand.
CCCTTTGGGTGACGCCCAGTCACAGATGGGGCAGCAACAACCTTCAGCTCCAGTACCACTGTCAAACCAAGCTACATTCCCACAGCCACATCTATCAGGGGGCCAACCCTTCCACGGCATACAGCAACCCCTTGGTCAACCAGGCATGCCACCATCTTTTTCAAAGCCCAATATTGAAGGTGCCCCAGGGGCTCCTATTGGAAATACCATCCAGGTAACGGTAAATCTGTGGAAGTGAAATGGGAGATAGCTCTGATCTTTTAATATGTCAACTTTAAAGGATAATATGTTCATCTTTTATGATTACAACTAAAATTGGTTTCAACTTAGACAATCTAAATAAAATGGTAAACCTTTTTAATAGGTGTGCAATTTATCCTTTATTTTCAAATTATAAGGCCACATATAAACTCTGTGCATGCCTAGCCTATTATGACCAAAATCTTAAGTCTTATTCTTCTTCCCAGGCCTAATTTTTGTTTTTTCAGTGTTTCCTGTTTCAATGAATGGTGCCATAGTCTTTTCTATATGATTCAGCCCCAAACCTGGGAATCCCCTTTTTCTTTTTATTTCTGCTCAAATCTGTCACCAAATATTGTTGATTTTTCCTTCTGTACATTTCTACTATGCCTGAGATTCCTAATTGGTCTGTTAGTATATCTACTTTAGTCAATCTCTAATGTGGTTTTGTCTCCCCTTTGTTTGAAATAGTTTCCTATTGTTCTAAGGCTAGAGACCAAAATACTTAACATTGTCTGAAGGCCTGAGACCATGCTCTTCTTTGCTGTCTCTCTGTCCTAGGCTTCCTGGCCTCCTTTTAGCCCCTTGGATGTATCACGATCCTTCTTTTGTATATGCTCTTCCTCTGTCAAAAATGCTTTTCATTCCTCACTTACTTCTACTTCTTCTTCAGATACAGTTTCCGTGAGAGCTTCCCCTCCTTTCATTCAAACCCAGTTAAATTGTCTTGGCTTCACTAAATGTTAACTTCTCACAGTTGCTATGTTTTATATGTTTATGACATCATTCTGTGTGTTTCATTTGTAAACTCTGAAGACTAAGATCATTTTTGTATTGACTCATCATTGCCTATCCAGTGCCTAACCTCTAGTGCCTGGTACAGAATTGTTGCCCTTTTTTTTTTTTTTTTTTAAATGAATGAACAAATGAACTAATAAATTAATAAACAGAATCATAAATCAGAAGTTAAATGTTTTACTACTTTTTTTATCTATTCAGCATGGTCATCTCTTCTTTCTTAACCTTTGGCTTAATCTTGTAGTTTTAAAAATAGCCCAGGTATTATCAGAGAATAGAGGAATAAACTCCTAAAAGAAAACTAAAGGGTAGAAGAATGACAGGATAAGTAAAAATGAGCCTAGAAGCAGAGCATGCAGCCGCTCTAACTAGCCAGATCTGTGTTCCAGTGCCTTGTTCTTTTTATCTCCTGGCATGAGTTTACTTCTCATCAGTTTTATGTAATAATTATCAACATATTTTCCATAATTAAATAATTACTTTATATCCAATCCTGTTTATGAAAACTTTAAGCTATTGGAGTAGTACTTGTACTGCCTGCTGGATGTCTGGTTCTCATTTTTAACCCAAGTGATTTCACGTTAAAATTTCATTTGATTTTGAAAATACTTTCTGTTTATTGCATAGATTCAGAGCTTTATGTATATTGGTAGTGTCTGGTCATTTCTGGTTATATTACTGTTATTTTTTCCAGCATGTACAGTCTTTGCCGACAGAGAAAATTACTAAGAAACCCATTCCAGATGAGCACCTCATTCTAAAGACCACATTTGAAGACCTTATTCAGCGTTGCCTCTCTTCAGCCACAGATCCCGTATGTATTCTTTTCTCAGATGTTGCTTAGTTAAAATACGGATCCTTTCTATAATTATTGCTATAAGTTCTATAAATTTCTTTAAAAAAAATCTAAAAAATAGCACTTGTATCTTTGTAAATGTAAACATATAAGAATAAATTTATATATATAAATTTGTGTAATTTTCGTAACAACTCTATAGGAGATAGATTTATTGTCTTTATTGTGCAAATGAGGAAATTAAGGAAAAGAGCAGATTAGTGACTTTCACAGTGAGAACTAAGATTTAAACCCAGACAGTCCAGCTCTAGACGAATTCGTGCTCTTAACCAGTATGCTCTGTTGCATCTCATCAATATACGTGAGGTTAGGGATATAAATAGAGCATAATAGTTGTATATAGGAAACTCAGGGGGTTTTGTTTTTGTTTTCATTCTCTTTTTTTTCTGAGCTAACAAACTTTGCAGATATCTTCAGCATAGTTTAATGTTTTAGTTGTAGTTAAAGCAACTTATTTTACTTGATAAGGATGCCTATGTCAGCAACAACAAAAATTCCACATAGCCAGTCTTGTTTTGTATGAAACTTCAATTTCTGACAGCAAACATTCAGTATGTTTATTTAGAAACTGGCTACTTGTCTGCTTTAAAAAAAAAAAACAACTGCTGGGATTTGTTGTTTCATCTAGCGTTGAGTATGAATAGCTGCTGCCTTCAGGGTAATTCCCTGTACAAAAAGTGTTACGAAAATAGGCAGAGGAGGATTCACATAAACTTTAGCACCTGGCATTTTGGGAGTAACGGAAAGATCAAGTTGGAATCAAAGGAACATATAAAGCCTATAATCAGATTTGCACTATTCCCCTCTGCATACCTTAAGTAGAAAGGCCATGATGTTAAGTGCTGTATAGTTGATTCTGACTCATAGCAACCCTGTATAGGGTTTTTGAGGAGTGGCATGGTGGGTTTGACCCGCTAGCCTTGTGGTAAGCAATCCAGTCTTGTCCTACAGCAACACATACCATTGTCATTCGAAAATAGACAAGTCCTAATAAAAATGTGGAGTCCTGGTGTGGCACTGTGGGTTAATATGCCAAACTGCAAAGCCATTTGAACTTCAAGGTCGGCGGTTCAAGCTCACCAGCTGCTCCCCAGAAATGCTATACAGGGTTGCTATGGGTCGGAACCAACTTGACAGCACTTCATAACAACAACAGTAGAAATGTGGCAAAATTTCATTCCCTCTTTGTGTGTCATTATAGAGTAGTTAAAGAGACACATAGTATGTGACCCAGCTCAATACATTTTTGTTGAGTTTAACCTCTTGGAGTCATAGTGTTGCAGAGGTTAAGCACTTGGCTGCTAAGCCAAAGGTTGGTGGTTTGAGTACACCTAGAGGCTCTGTAGGAGAAAGATCTAGGGGTATGCTTCCATAATTATTGTTGCTGTTGTTAAGAACCATTGAGTTGGTTGCAACCCTGTGTAGGGTATCCAAGGAATAGCTGGTAAGTTTGAATGGCCAACCTTGTGGTTCAAACCGACCTTGCTGTCAAGTGTTTATCCTACAGTGTCACACCAGGACTCTATGAAGATTATAACCTAGAAAACCGTATGGGACAGTTCTGTCACTATGTGTTAAAATTGACTCGGGGGTAACTAACTCAACAATTGGTTACCATACTATCTAACCTTACCAAAGAAATTCTAGGTACCCAGGAGCCCTGGGAAAGAAGAAAACCAGATAAACCAAATTATTCATATAATCCCTATTACTACTAGTTGAGGGAGAAGTTCTAATACCCATACCAGTTGGTCTAACCCCTTGAGGTATGGTTCCTGCTGGTGATTAGATGAGCATGGATTATAAGAGTTCCCAGTGTGGTGATTTAGGATAGCAATGGACCACAAGGTCAGTTTGAACTGCAAAGTTGGCATTTCATACCCACCAGCTGCTTCTAGGAATCCCAATGGTTATGTGCTGTGGAGTCAGTTCCGACTCATAGTGACCCTGTTTAGGGTTTCCAAGGCTGTAAATCTTTATGGGAGCAGAAAGCCTCTTATTTCTCCTGCGAAACAGCTGGTAGTTTCGAATTGCTGACCTTGAGGTTAGCAACCCGACTTGTAATCACTATACTACCAGAGCTCCTTAGAAAACCTTACACATAGTCAAATTTTAAAATCTTACATTCTAATTTGGAATAGTTTCCTCTCATTATAACAGGGTCTCTATGAGTCACAAATGACTCAGCAAAAGTGGGTTTTGCTATAGTTATAGTATAGCTTGGTATAGTTATAGTAATAGAAACGGAGAAAACATGTTCTCAAGAGCTCATTTTACTGCTTACCTTTTGGTCATCCTAAGTAGTCAGAAGGTATATCTCCCCCACCTTGGTGCTTTAAATGGTCAGAAACAGACAGGATTAAGCATATAAAATGTAAGTGTATATGTAGTATTTTGGAAAGGTTAAATAAGATTCCATAGTTCATCCAGATGTCACCTTCTAGCATAATCTATAGTAACTGTACTTAGAACTTTTCTGTAGTATCCTGACCCACTGCTACGTGTTGGTATAGTGCACTTGCACACATACATGTTTTGTCAAGTGAGTTTGTAATCTGCATGTAATCCAACCATGTGAAATCCATACCCCTTTGAATAGAGTACTGATCTCTGTTGAGTTCTTGACTGGCATAAATGGTTAAACTCTTGGCTACTAATGTAAAGGTTATTATTTCAATCCACTGTGATGCCCCAAAAGAAGTGCCTAGTGATGTACTTCAGAAAAAGAACAGCCACTGAAAACCTTATGGAGCACAGGTCTACACTGTACATGTGGGTTTGCTGAGTAAGAATCAAGAGGGCAACTGGTTTGGGTTTCTTTTAGATCTCTGTTGGGTATCTTGGATAAGTTTCTTGTTCATCCAAAACCTGTTGCCATGAGTCAACTGTGACTCATATTAACTTATAAGACAGAGTAGAACTACCCCATAGGTTTTCAAAGGCTACCCTTTTTTGAAATCAAGACTGCCACATCTTCTCCGATGGAGCAATTACTGTGTTCAAATCACTGGTCATTTACCATGGTTCCTCCATTTCTTTATAAAATGGATCTATTTGACATCTTTATTATAAGATTTAGTAAAATGAGAAAGAGTAAGTTCTTTGGATAAAAGTTTATGTTCAAATGTAACATTCCTGTTTTTCTTCTCTTGCAGCAAACCAAGAGGAAGCTGGATGATGCCAGCAAACGTTTGGAGTTTCTATATGATAAACTTAGGGAGCAGACAGTAAGTTTTTGGGGAGAAAAGATTTATGATAATCTATTCCTAGTTGATAGTGCAGAAGTGCCCCTTAACTCAGCATTGTCCTTTAGTATGTTTCAGGGCAAACTTGTCTTGACAGTTGTAGAATGAGCTTTGCTCTGTTTAAATTTTACATTTCATTCATTGGTGAAGAGGGGATCAAACAGTGTGTGTGTGTGTGTGTGTGTGTATATATATATGTGTGAGAGAGAGAGAGAGAGAATAAAATTTTTTTTTCTTTCAAATTTTAAAAAGTTTAATTTATTGAATAATCAGGCAAATATTCTAATGTGCAAGATTTTTTTATGTAATCTTTTATACATGCAGTGATCCAAACTTAGGTCCTGCGTAGTATGTGAGTATATTTGTCTTTTCCACTTACACACTGAATGCTTCCAGTCACTCAGGCTATACCTTTTTTTTTTTAAGTTTTTATTGTGAATTATGTGATAGTCTTACATGGGAGAACATTAGCTTTACATACATCCTATCTTATTTCGTTTCATTGCAATGATTACAATCTCCTGCATGCATCATCAAACAACCAAAAGGTATACCCCACAAGCCTGCCCCCCAGTCGTAAGCAAACAGCCCCTCTGCCTCAATCAGTCTAGAGTCCCCAGCCACTCCATCTCTCCATGTCATCGTATCTGCCTCCATCTCTGGTATCACTACTTCTCTGGATAGGGTCCTGCACTCTGCTCTTCTTCCTTGATGGTCCCAGGGACCTCCGCTCCTGGATCGCAAAATCAGCCACTCCCCTCCTTTTGTTAACAAAACATTTACCTTTACATTTCCAACCCTCACAGTCAATCCTTATAGCAGTTACTCTCTCTTGTACCACAAGAGTCTTATCCCTGTCTCCTTTCATGAGCCCCGTCCAGAGAGATTGAAAATCATTCAGTGGAGATTCTACCTTCCCCCATACCCCCTGGATCTAGGCTCCCTCTTGAAAGCTTGTAAGCCAGTCACTTCTTGCCTTTATAGCACCCCCATCATTTTGGGTATCTAGTGTATAATTTGCCCATCTCTGTCTACCCTGTATAACAAGGGGGTGGGAATGATCCTCGCTGTAAAGATTTGTAACTTCTCTTGAGCTACTACATCCATAGGTATAGGTAAATTTCATAAAATTATATCAGATTACTTGTTTTTTCCTCTTCTTTCTTCTTCTAGTTGAGTTCTGATCCTCCAGCCATTGAAGCCAGGTCAAGTGGGTACTATCTGCAAGTGTGGGTGTTCTTGTGCCTCTCCCCTCACTTTTTATCAGCTGGATGCTTCACTCTCCACTCTAGTCCTCTGTAGCCATGTCACTGTCTCTGGGACCAGGAGTCCCCAGGACTTGCCATATTGCTGGCCAACCAGGTCTCAAAGCAGGTTCACAGGAGTCTGTTGAGCATGGTCAGACTTAGCTCACAACTTCATTGCTGTGTTTTCCCCACTACCCCTTCCAGTGACTAATGTGGTCACCAGTCAGAGCGCATGCCTGATCGTGTATTCCCTTTGAGTCTTAGTCTTGGAAGGCGGTTTGCCCTGAGGGGACCCAACCACTTGCCTTGTTGGCTTTTGGGTGGACAACTTGCTTGTTCTTATAGTAGTCATTTGGACTGCCATTATTGTTTTTGATTTTTCCTGCCAGTCTGTCTTTCAAGAAGTATCTTCTGTTCTAGCCACTCCAGGCTGGTTTGCTTGTCCTTTCAAGTGGAAATTTCCCACCTCAGAAGATTCTGGATGGGGTTCAGAATTCCACCTATGGTTTTATACAACGCAAAGGCTCCACAGAAAGCCTCCTTTAGTGGGCAAGTTGTAGCCCCGTTTTAGGTATTGCAATCAGTTATAGGCTGAAGATGAATTTACATACTTTCTATAGTGATGTTTCTGACTATTCCTTTCTCTCCCCTTCAAGACTCTATTTTACAATGGTATGCAAGGGAAAACAACATTTCAAAAGATAGCCAAGCATCTTAACTTTATTTCCCCTCTTTTACCCATTCCAACCATGTCTCAATCCCTGTATCCCAGAGTCCAGTTGTTCCAAGGTTGTGCATACATCATTATTTATTACCTCTGTCCCACTTAGCCCATGTAAACCTGCCTAACTGTTCTTCCATGCTGTTCTTCCATTCACATCCCCCTTCTTGTGTATTGTACCCCCACTCCCCCAAAGCTATCCTGTGTCTGTTCCCTACTCTGTAGGGCTCCACCTTCCCCTTCCTACCCTCGCTCCCCATCCCAGTAACCAGCAAAGAATCCCCCCCCCCCCTTTATTATGGGTTCTTTTTCTTAGCTTTTTACAATGCTGGCCTTATGTAGTATTTCTCTTTTTATGACTGACTAATTTCACTCAGCATAATGTCCTCACGGTTCATCTATGCTATCCAGTGGCTTGCAGCTTCTTTGTTATTCTTCAGGTAGCATAATATTCTATTGTGTGTTTATACCACAGTTTGTTTATCCATTTTTAAGTTGATAGGCACTTAGACTGTCTCCATCTTTTTGCTACTATAAATAGTGCTGCTCTGAACATTTGGTGTACATGTATCTACTCATGTTATGGCTTGTATTCCTTTTTTTTTTTAAGGTTTT
>NW_006408952.1:51833-53248 GCF_000296735.1 Chrysochloris asiatica
GAGTGCCTTCCAACCTGACGGGCTCATTTTCCGGCACTATATCTGACAGGGTTTCTCTGCTATTCATAATGTTTTCATTGACTAAATATTCAGAAGTAGTTTGTCACTCCTTCTTTAGTCTGTCTTAATCTGGAAGTTCATCTGCAGCCTGTCTACCATGGATGACCCTACTTGTATTAAAAATATCAGTGGCATAGCTTCCAGAATCACAACAACTCACAAGCCACCACAGTATGACAAAGTGATAGACAAGTGATCTAAAAGAAGCTTTTTCCTAGATGTATCTCCAAATTAACAAATGACCTTCCTTCACCATATTTTCTTCCTTAAGGAAACTTTGAGTGAGAATAGATCAACTTTAACTTATCAAGTCCACAGAGTTAGATGCCTTTTCTGTTTATACTGCTGGTGTGGTGCTGTAGGATCAGCACTGGACAGCAAACCACAAGGTCAGCAGTTCAAATCCACCAGCTGCTCCTTGGAAACCCTGGATAGGATTGCCATGATTTGGAACCAACCTGACAGCACTTAACAACAACAACAACATCAACATATACTGCTTGATTGAAGGTATCTAACATTTACTTGAGCTAGACACTATTCTAAGTGTTTTAGATTTCGCTCAATCCTCACATCTATCTAGGAGCTAAATAATTCATTCCAGTTACCCAGTGGAGTAAGCTGTGGAGTCTGGAAGTCTGGCCATGCCATCTTTTTTCACAAAGTCGTATTGTTTTTCAAAGTAAGGACAGGTAACTGCTACTACAATTTGAGTTATGTATTGATTACTGTTTTTTGTGTTTGTGTTTTTGTGTGTGTATGCATGTTTTGGTTTCTGTTTGTTTTGTTTTGGATTTTTTTTTTGTATGTTTTGCTTTTATAAGCCTGTGGAGACCTGGTATTACCCACAAAAGAGAAATGTGGTTATTATAATGGGTAGCATTTTGTGCTGGCTTCTTTTCAGGAAGATTCTTTTCACATAATAGAAAAGACAGTTCCTGCAACCTAAAGCATATATCTCCACAGCTTATGATATACAAAGGGAAGAGAAAGCCTTTGACCATATCTATATACTATTCATAGTCAACTCTGATTAGCTCTGTTTGCATCCCACCACATCTGCTACCTGACCAAACTTTGTGCTCAGGGATGTGACTTGTTGTTGTTAGGTGCCATCGAGTCAGTACCAATCCATAGTGACTTTATGCACAGCAGAAAGAAACACTGCCCGATCCTGGGCCTACCTCACTACTGTTGCCATGCTTGAGTCCATCGATGCTGCCACTTGGCCAGTCCATCTCATTGAGGGTCTTTCTCTTTTTCTCTCACCTTACCAAACATGATATCCTTCTCCAGTGACTGGTCCCTCCTGACAATATGTCCAAATTATGAGAGACGAAGTTTGGCCATCTTGG
>NW_006408952.1:54533-56185 GCF_000296735.1 Chrysochloris asiatica
CCAATCATTCAAAATCAAAAGGGCAACATTTATCTAAGGACAAAGTTAAGAAGGGATGAGAGGGTGGGTGGAATGGAAATAGGAACCACAGGGAGGAAGTGGGATCACTGTTGTTGCATGAAGGGGATTGCAATCATTGACATGAAACAAATGTTGAATGTAAAACTTATGATCTTGTCTATAAATCTTCACAATAAGAAGTTAAATTTTAAAAAATTATATACTCCTGAAGGGACAGTTCATTTGTAGCAGATCATCCAACTAGGAGTTAGGGAACTGAGCTCTAATGTCTTTTCTTTTCTTTCTTTCTTTTTAAATGATTTATTGTGAATTATGTGATAGTTTACATGGGAGAATATTACTTTTACATTCATTCCATCGTATATTGTCTCACTGCCATGGTTACAATCCCCTCCATGCACTCCTTCCCCCGAGACCCTCAGGTCTTCAGCACATCTAATGTCTTTTCTTCTCTCCCACTTAATTTAGTCAAATCATGCTACCTCTTTCTTCCTTCTTTTCCCCCATCTATCAGATGAGCTAGGACTAGATCTCTAATTTCACTTTGTGGTGTAGTAAATTATGTAATGTCTCTTCAAGTCATATTATGTAACTCCATCAAACAATGGGAGTTGCCCTGCTGGGTCTGGGTAAGAGAAGCTGGGAGAAGGCATCATAGGATGATGTGATTCAGCTGTGGATGCTAAGAGTTCATTGTATGACTGAAATCCCCTCATTGCAGAGGTAATTGTAATTGAGAAAACTTCGGAACCCTAACGTGAATTTAAAAGGAGCCTGTCAGAAGCAAGAGTGGGTATCTCATTATCATCTAGAAGAAAAAGACAGGAATGGAGTGCGTCTTTAGCCCCCAAAGATCCCTGTACATTAACCCTCCTCAACCCAGGGACAGAAAACTGTGACACCAGAGAAGTGGCAGAGGAACAGCAGCAGCAGAACCAAGAACCAGAGCACGAAAACAGCAGTGAGCTTCCCAGTCCATGGAGCAAGTTAAGTTGAGTGACTTTGGGCATAGCAAGCTGTGGAATGGATGGTTTAGTGCCATTTTTTTTACCCACTTCTAGATCTGGCAGTCTACGACATATCTACATTTCCCATAGTGCTCTTGTGTATTTATCTGTACATTTTCAGAACAAATAAAAATAAATTTGGGTACGCACCAAAGCTTTGAAGACGATAACAGGAACAATTTAGGTCTATTTGTATCTGAATACCTTTAATCCCCTTGCAGAATTAATTTAATTTCTATCCTGGAGTTAAAAATCAACTTTGCTTGGTTGGAAATGGTTTGTAATTTGAAAGCTTTGCTTGATGTTGAGGTGCTTAAGCAGAAAGCCTTCCCCAGTAATGACATGTATTTCCATGAAATTAACCTTCCTATACACCTTTTCTCCATAACAGGAAAGGGCTGGATTTGAGGGATTATATAAACTAGTTTTTCTTCTGGTGTTGCAAATCTGGGTCACCCTTTTGACATTCCTGAACTTTGTTTCCGAATACCCCTCCCCACTAGAGAACGACAGCGCCTTTGCCCTTTAGGAGCAGCCTGTGGTAATTGACACAGTAAGGAGGAGAAAAAGGTCATTGAAACAGAAACAATAACAGCAGCTAATACTGAGAAATAAGTTTCTCTA
>NW_006408952.1:57160-58641 GCF_000296735.1 Chrysochloris asiatica
AAGGCATCAATTCTTCTATGACTATAATAGAAATTGTTAATTTCTTTCTGAGAGCTGAGATTTGGGAGCAGGGGACAAGGCAGAGTGAGGAGGAGTGTGGTTCACTTAGTGGACCTTGTTTCTAGCCAGGTGTTGGTTAAAGCTGAATGTGGTGCTGGTATTAACAAATGCTAATGTGCCATCCTGGAGTCCCAGTGTGGCGCTATGCGTTAATGTGCTGGCCTGAAATGTTGCTTTGAACCCCAAGGTCAATGGTGGTTCAAACTCACCAGCTGCTAATTGGAAACCCTAAATAGGGTTGCTAGGGGTCGGAACTGACTTTATAGCACTTAACAACAACTACAACAATGTGCCATCACTGGGTATTTAAAAGGATAATTAGGGATTCTCCTGTAGCAGTTACTATACTTAGTAGTACTGTTTGATTAAGGCGCCCTGGTGGCATAATGGTTAAGTTCTCCACTGCTAAATAGAAAGTTGGCAGTTTGGACCCACCAGTTGCTCCGTGGGAGAAAAGATCTATTGATCCACTTTGTTAAGATTACAGCCTAGGTGACCTATGGGGCAGTTCTATCCTGTTTCATAGGGTCACTTTGGGTGAGATTAGACCCGATGGCACACAACTTTATTTGATTAGTGTCTGCCTCCCCCTTAGTAATTTGAAATAATTTGGAAACAGGCAAATTTGAGATCATTTGGAAACATACAAAAGGCTGATAGAAGAGCCAGGTTTGAGTATTTCAATGGATTTTTCATTAAACTGTCATTGTTGTTAGTGCCACGACTCAGTTCCAACTCATAGTCGCCCCTGTAAGGGATTTTCAGGGAGTGGCTGGTGGGTTTGCTTACCCTACCATGCCACACCAGGACTCCTGTCATTAAATAGACCTTCTTTATCTTATGATCTGGTACTGTTAGGGAGGTCAGGAAATGTGGGGAAGTTCCTAAGCCATAAGGCTGGGGTTTGGGTTAAAACCTCACTGTTTTCACCAAAAGCAATAGCAGTACTCATTTTACAAGGATATGTCTCCCCTTGCTCAGGGCTATAAAATCTTGAAGGAAAAATTGTTCCAATCCATTCAGTAGACAAAGAGGGAAGCTGACCCTTTTATGACTGGAAGCTGAGAAGATTAATTTTATTCTAAAACATGGTGTTGTTGCACCTTAAAACTAAAACTAATCTTATAATCTTTGAAGTCAATACCTCAACCTTTTGCTCCCCAGAAATAATTCTAATCCAAAACACAGAAATGGCAAAAAAGAATGCTTACATTTGAAGTTGATGTCCTGGTTTTTGCCCGTCTAACAGAAATTGCTTACCCCAGCCAAAGACACACAAGCTGTAGAGTTGATTTTTGTGCTAAAAGCATCACCTAAATAATGACTTCTGATAAAGGAAAGCAGGTGATTTTAGTTCCCCTCAGGGCATGCAAAGCCTGCCCCCAACTCCACCCGACCCTTCACCTTCTACTGCTAGAAAT
>NW_006408952.1:60177-60883 GCF_000296735.1 Chrysochloris asiatica
CACACACACACAAAACCCTTTGAGAGAGAAGGTTTTATCTTCATTTTGTACATGAAAAAACTGATATTGAGATTATTAGGTACAATTGCATAGACAGGGTTTCCAGCATAACTCTGCTTTAGCCTAACCAGTGAGTTTACATGCTGCTCCACACAAATTTGTCTGTAATATGTTAGTTAACTTGTGTTGCTAAAGTCTGTGCCATTTCTGAAATTCTTTCATGTACATTACCAATTTAAATTTTAAAGCTACAATTGAATATGTAATTCCTGTGTTATACAGGAAGAAATTGGGGATTTGGGAAACTGTAATTTTTCCCAAACCACAAGAATATACATATTGCTAATTCAGAATTGAGGGGCCACATTCAAACCCAGGTTTTGTAGCACCAAACCTGGGTGATTTTTCTATTTTCTGTTAGCACTGTTTCTCTGCTGTTCATAAGTTTTTTTTTTCTTAAATGTTTTATTGTGAGAGATTCGACTTCCGGCACTTCCCTGACCAGGCAGCTCAGGTAGGGCAGTCTCGGGGAAAATGGGTGGAATCGCACATAAGAAACCTCTGTCTAGCAGACAGACAGCCTTTGAACAAACATAAGATCTTATAGTAGGACCAAAGAGAAGAATCCATTTTGTATATAAGCTTTAGCATGTCTTATAGCTCCAAGAAAATGATATATGTATAAATAGCCAGGCAGCTCAAGGCC
>NW_006408952.1:89589-90606 GCF_000296735.1 Chrysochloris asiatica
TTAGTTCTAAATGCTTTCCTGTGCTGAGTTCATTGTATGTGTGTGTGTTTTCTTGTGACTTTCTTTATAGTGTTAATGTTTCCATAATCTTCTTGGACTATACTTTGCTTAATCTGATGTGGAACTGTATTAAGTTTCTTTGAGGTTACACTGTATTTTATTAAGTACTCTTTTTATGGTAGTCTGATTGATTCTGAGATCTACTTGACCTCCTCACCACCTGGATCTCTGTTACTGTACTTATCCCTTCTTTTGTTTTGTCTTGATCATAGACTGACTTCCCAGATTTCCTAATTTCATTCTTGTAGTTCTGTTGTGCTCTTGACTCTTCTATATCTTGGCTGAGTTCTGGGTGGTGTTGCCACGTATGTCAATCTCTGATTGTTGTCTGCTCTTGTTGGTTCTCAGTCCAAAGAACTCCCTTTAGCATGTTTTGGAGTGCTGGCTTGTCCTTTACAAAGTCCCTTGATTTCTGTTTATCTTGAAATGTTCTGATTTTGCCATCATATTTTTGACAGCTTTGCTGGATGCATGATTTTTGGTTGGCAGTTTTTTTCTTTCAGAATTTTGTATATGTGTTCCCATTGTCTTCTTGCCTGCATGGTTTCTTTTGAGCAATCAGAGCTTAATCTCACTGGCTTTCCTTTGTAGGTAGCACTGCTTTTTTCCCTAGCTGCTTTCAGTATTCTCTCTTTGTCTTTGATTTTAAAGATACATATCATATCACTTTTCTTTTGGGGTCTATCCTGCCTGGGGTTCATTCAGCTTCTTAAATGCTTTCCTTCTTGTCCTTCAACATGTTAGGGAAATTTTCTTCCAGCAACTCTTTGATTATATCTTCTGTGTTTTTCTTTGTCTCTTCCTGTTCTGGAATTCTAATTAGCTTCAGTTTATTCCTCTTCATGTCATCCCATTCTTCAGAATTTTTCGCTCTTATTTCTGCTTGTTCTTCTATCTTAGCAGTAGTGAGAGATTTTTCGCTCTTATTTCTGCTTGTTCTTCTATCTTAGCAGTAGT
>NW_006408952.1:91681-101938 GCF_000296735.1 Chrysochloris asiatica
ACTTTACTCTCCACTCTAGCCCTCTGTGGCTATGTCACTGACTCTGGGCCCAAGAGTCCCCAGGTCTTGCCACACTGCTGGCCAACTATCAGTCTCTCTTTTCCAGAGCAACGGAGAAAAAAGAAAACCAAAGACCTTGAAGAGAAAGTAGTGTACCTACTAACAGACTACATAAACCATTGTCCATTTACTCTGAGACCAGAATTACTAGATGGTACCTGGCTACCACTAACTGTTATGAACAGAATCACAATAGATGGATACTGATATGGGAAAATATGGGGAACAGAACTAAACAAACAAACAAACAAAAAAACTCCCAGACTTAGTGAACCAGTTGAGCCTAGAAGACTCCCTGAGAGTCCTGAGATAAATTTTATACCTTAAACTGAAATTATACCTTGAGGTCACTTTTTAAAATAAAACAGATCACCATGTTGTGTCAGGGAGAGTATATTGTAGATGTTTCACTGTGAAGCTGGATCTGTAGGGGTCATTTTCCATCAGCCCTTCTTTTTCAGGCAACAGTAAACATTCCCCCTCCCCCACCCCAATTACTTCATCATGGTGATAAGCTGCTATCCATCTTGATCCATTGGAGGGAAGATGCTACTGCTGTGTGCCATAGAATTAGTTCTGATGCATAGCTACCCTGTTTAAGGTTTCCGAGACTATACATCTTTATGGGAGCCGAAAGCCTTATCTTTCTGACACAGAGCGGTTGGTGGATTTGAACTTTTGACCTTGAGGTTAGCAGCCCAATGCGTAACCCACTATGCTACCAAGACTCCTTTGAAGGCAAGATTGTTGTTGTTAAGTACCATCAAGTCAGTTTCAACTCACAGCAACCCTGTATAAAGTTTCCAAGGAGTGGCTAGGGGGTTTGAACTACCGACCTTATGTTTAGCAGTCCAATACTTATCCTACAGTGTCACACCAGGACTCTATCTATTTCATTCCTGAATTAGATGCCTTAATCAGGGTTCTCTGGAAAAACAGAACTGGAAGGAAGATGGGCAGGATCAATTCAAGACAGAGTAGCTTATCTAATAGGTAAGACACTCAGAGGTATAAATAAAGATTATTTTGCTGCTTTCCTTGGACTTGTTGTATAAATACCTGATGCCTAATAGAAATATGTTATTTTTCTGACACTAGACTGAATCTTCCTGCCTTCCAAATTCCAAAGGGCAGTCAAGAGACTACATTTGTTTGATCAGTCTTCCTTCCTTTAGGGCAGGGGCCATACCTTAATTGTCTTTGATCACTTGTGCCCACCAGTCCTGGCACATAGCAGATGACCAACAAATGCTAAGTAAATGACTGAGTGGTTAGAGTGAGGATGGGGTGAGTCTTTATAAGAATTGAGAGAAATGCTTTTGCTGAGCATCTAGTTACCTTAAAGAGAAAGGTGAGGCTGGGCCAGAGAGTCACATGGTGTTCCTGGTGGGAATGGGCAGCAGAGAATAAAAAGTGGTTTCTTATAGATTCTTATAGAGTCTGGTGAAATTCACACCTTCCAGTTTCATGTTCTATTGTCTCATTAGTCATTATACCATGTGCATTTATTTGGTTCACAGGCAACTTTTGTTTCATTTAACAGTTTTAACTCTATCTGAAGTACCACCATACCACTGACTCAGTGGCTCCAATTCTGCAAGCTAACTGCCTTGATCAGTTTAAAATTAGATATCGTTTTATCCAGCTGATTGGACTGGTTCAGGTGTACTACCAATAGATGCTCAGTACATCTCTTTCCTGTAGTCAGTTCTTTGTAATTTTTTCCCTTGCCTGGAGAGAAAATCACTGGGTTATTCAAAATCAACTTCACTGTTAACATAATATCCATGTCATGGCTCCCCTTAAAACTCATTCATAGAATTTGCAAACTGGAAGTTAACTAGAGATTATTGATTGATTGAGTTTCCCAGGTGAAGAAATGAGTGCTTAGAGAGCTGAGCTCTGTCATAGTGAGTTAGGATTGGAATGAAGGACTCACAGCGTCGTCTTGGCTCCTTTTCCTTCTATTGCCAACCTGCAAATGCAGCCACACCTGCCCAGAGCATGTTCAGTTCAACCCTCTCTGCATTTTCTGTGCAACTAGTGTCCTTTCTGGGCAGCTCTAAATCATCTGCTCTATTGTTGTTGTTGTTATGGAGCCGATTCTGACTCATAGAGACCCTATAAGGGTTTCCGAAGCCATAAATCATTGTGGGAACAGAAAACCTCATCTTTCTCCAGTAATCATCTGCTCTTATTGTTGTTGCTAAGTACCGTGGAGTTGGTTCCAACTCATCTTTCTCGCGCGGAACAGCTGGTAGTTTTGAACTGCCGATGATTCATAACCACTACGCTACCAGAGCTTCTAATCATCTGCTCTAGGGGGGCAAAAATGGGCAGACGCAAAATGTTCACAGGTTACTTTTCCTTGGAATGTTTTGGGTTATTTTCTTTTTTTCTGGTCTGACTCTTAATGGTGCTGACTTTAAGGTTATTGTTACATTAACTGAAAGTTAAAGACGCTGAAACACATACCATATTGGTGGAATTCATTCCTACTCATGATGATCCCTTGTGTTACAAATTAGAACTGCTCCATGGTTTTTTTGTTGTTGTTTTTTACTGTAATCTTTAAGGATGCTATATGCATTGGAATGTACTCCATGACAGTGAGTTTGGAATCTTTAAGGAAGCAGTTTGCCAGTCCTATCTTCTGCAGAACTTCTGGTTGGGTTCCAAAGGGCAACCTTTAGGTTAGCAGCCAATTGCAAAGAGCTTGTGGGCCACATGGGCTCTAAAAGCACAGGTAAATTAGCTGAAAATCTGCCATCAACAGAGCCTCCTGAGGCTGACAGTGTACTGCTGGCTACTAACCAGCCTCCAAAACATCCAGGTGTTACCGAATGGGATCCTAATTGACTCCGTACTATATGCTTGGCCAGAGAAAGGGGTAATTCAGGGATGTCTAATTTAGAGTTCTGCCATGAGTTAATGCTCTGGACTGCATAGTATGGTTGAACTGCAAAGGTCGGCAGTTCAAGCTCACCAGCCTCCTTGGAAACCCTAGAAAGGGTCGCTATGGGTTGGAACCTACTCAACTGCACATAACAAGTTAGAGTCTTGGTGCTGCAGTGGTTAAATGCTGGGTTGTGAACTGAAATGTCAGCTGGAGTGGCTTAACCTCACCCACCTAGGAATCAGACGTGGCAGTCTCGTTCTGCAAAAATTGCAGCTTTGGGAACCCTATGGGGCAGTTCGATTCTGAGTTGGAATTGACTGGATGACAATGGATTTGGCTTATTTAATTCAGAGTTGGGCGGCTGTCCTCCATCCCTCAACTGGTCCAGCGGCTTTACTAACTAACCTACAGAGACTTCTTGTTGTTAAGTGCCGTCGAGTCGGTTCCGACCCATAGCGACCCTGTATAGGGTTTCTGAGGAGCAGCTGGTGAACTTGAACCGCCGACCTTGCAGTTCAAACGGCTTTTCAGTCTGACACCACACCAAGCGTCACACAGCGCCACACCAGGGCTTCTGATTTTCATTTTGGAATAGGCCTTAACATGTGCTCTGGGCAAGTAATTTAACTTCTCCAACACGGGTGACCTGGGACTTCAAAAGGAAAAAAAAAAAAAAACTTCTCAAAAGGAATAGTCTGGGATAGGGTATTTAGGAGGGTGGGTAGATAAGAAAAAGAACAACCACCAACCTAATGGAAGTGTGTACGCTGCTCTGCAGGCTTCCAGGCTCCGGAGCCACGTCCACCCACCCCACCCCACCCCCACCCCCGGGGACTGCCTGCCAGGTAAACCTACTGGCTCAACCCGGGGAGCCCGGACTACTGAGGCCAAGGGGGCGCCTTTCTCTTTAAGAGCCCCACAGGCAAGCCTGATTGGCTGTAGCTATGCAGGTCTTTCTTCTCCAGCTCCCTCTGAGTGCTCCCTCCCCCATAGCTTTTTCAGCTTTCTACAATCCTCAACCCCCCACCCCCCGCCTCTTAACACTCGCCTCTTCTTCCTCGCAGCTTAGTTCAGCCCCACAGAGGCATGGGTGATATGGCAGCAACAGATGCTGGGCGCCCAGATTTGCATCCTTAGGCCACGCTGAGAGCCTGAAAAGAGCAGGAACCAGAGAGGAGTGCTGGGAAGGCGGGGACAGGAGGCGCGGAGAATCCCCCCTAAAAAGGCAGAAGCTCCCGCCCCCATCGTGAGCTCCGCGCAGGCTGAGCGTCTGTCTCCCGCTGTAGCTGCATCCCGAGCGACCTCTCCCCATCATGCGAGGCCCTAACACAGATGGGACGAAGGTCCCCTTCTGCAACGCCAAGGAGGAAATCTCTGCCCGGGTCGAAACCTCGGAGGACGACAGCGGCCAAGAGAGGCCGGACGCGCGCCGGCAGCGCCAGAACATCGTCTGGAGGAACGTTGTTCTGATGTGCCTGCTCCACCTGGGGGCCGTGTACGCGCTGGTGCTCATCCCCAAAGCCAAGCCTCTCACTCTACTCTGGGGTAAGTGCCACCTGCGCCCCCTGCGCCCCGGGCGCGCACCGCGAGGCGCCAGAGGTCGCCGGTCGCAGCTCAGCGGCGGGCGGTGTGGAGCTCCCTCAGCTATCCCCTCACCTCTTCCCAAACACCCCGACCCCTGTGAATCCAGTTCTCTGTCCTTTGGGACCGGCAGATATTTCTGCCCAGGTATTTTAAACTTCTTCCTCCCTGGCTATCTGCCTGCGAAAGCACATTTGCTGGCTCCTTGATGTAGAGCTGGGAGAACTCGGCGTCCTACGGCGCCATGGGTGTGCGCAGAGGCGCGCAAAAGGAGATGCTGGCCACTGTCTAAACCCAGCTCCGAGAGAGGGAGGACCAGAGTGATGATCGTGTCGCCAGTGCAGGTCCCAGGGGCCTCCTTCTCAGCTCCGTAGTCTCCTCCGCGGGTCACGGGAACGAGGAGCGAGTGTAAGGGAGGGAAAAACCTGGCGCGGGATCGAGTATAGGTTTTCGCATCGGAAAAATCACTTCCCTTCCCTGCATCTTCAAGGCCACTATCCCTGCCCCCTTCCACCCAAGCAGTCATCTTTGATACCCAATTGCAGTTCTCTGGGCCCCGAAGTTTATCCGCAAGAAAACCAAGTCCATGGCTAGCGCGCTCTTCACACAGCACAAAGCTCCGACTGCGGCTGTGCAAAGCCTCCTTCCTTCCAGACCCCCAGTTGCCCGCTGGCCAGATCCGGTCTGTTCCCCGCACCTGTGGCACTCTCCAGTCTCTCTTCCCACCCCTGTTGGCAGAGGAGGGATCCCAGTGGCCCACCATTCCCCGGTGACTCCTGGGGTTTCACGCCTACCATGTTTGACCCCCGTCACTGACCTCTGAAACACCTCAGATTTTCTTTCCCCCACCCTCCGCTCCCAATAACTGGTTTTGGCCTGGGTCACCTTAGCGGCAGTAGCAGTAGCCAGGACCAAAGGCGCAGGCATTGATATCTTGGGCTGAGAATCCGACGAGGTAATCTAAGAAGCCCTTTCAAGTTCCCATTTCAGAGATCTCTAAGGAACGGAGCAGGAGAAGGACAACCTACTTTTATTGCCAGAGGGAAAGAGGAAAAAAGAAATTTAAAGACCTCTTTCTTCAAAGCTCTTTATTTGGCAAGATGCCAGCTTCAGATGCCTAGGTAGTTAATGGGGTTGCTCAGGCGCCAACTCTTCCCCAAAACACGTGCAGCCCCTGCTCTAACAAGTAGACCCATTGAGAACATGGGTACATTTTAGAGGGATGTGACTGAGGGATTGTAAGGGCAGCAGGGGGGTTTTGGGAAACAATGAAAAATTTTAGTTCCCCTAAAGCTTCCACTAACTGCCTACCTCATCCTTTCTCAATCTGTTCTCTTTCAACTATCCATTTTTGTTAAGTATTGGTTTAATTCTCAGTCTGACTTGCCTGCCTTTTTCTCTTATCTCCAAATAACTAGATTGTAGAGAGTTCAGCCTTGGGATAACTCCCACCCTGACAACAAAAGCCCTTACTGCCTCAGATTCTTCATCAAGCTCCTCTCTCTCTCAGTTTCTGGGATCTGTGCTGGACTATAGTGTAGTCCTGCCTCTAATGCAAGGAGGAGAGAACACTCAAAATATTATCCATACACTCCGCAAGTTCTGCTCCTTACTGTCTGAACTCCACTGACCCTGGCATGGACCCAGGAACCATAGGACAAGACCTCCGCCGCCCTATGAATGACAAGAGAATCTATATTCTGAAAGATTTTGGCTAAAGCATACCTCCTTCAGCCCCCAACTCCCCCAGCCTCTTGGGAGAAATCAACACACTGCATGAATGGCTAAATCCCATGCTTAAACCTTCTGGAATATTCTGCTGCCTTCACTACTCTTCACTAGCTCTGTTTCCTGACTCTTGATTCTTTTCCTAGCTGCCCTTCATTTTCATTAGAAAGAAAGAGAGAAAGAAAGAAAGAAAAAAAATGAGGAGGCTTAAAAAATTCATGGCAAATTGTAATGAAAAGAAAATGGAATTTTCCCATAAACTTTTTGAAACCCTCATGTGTATATTTAGAGACAGAGCAGACAAGGATGGATATTGTAGTTTCAGGGTCCAAAATTGTGGCTTACAAACATTCCAAACAAATGTATCTCACATGATGGATGTCTTTTGAGAAAAACTATGAAGGTCAGTTGGAGATGAACTGACATAGTGGCAATAATGACTTGGGTACACAGAGGGTCTAGGGCAGACCACTGATTCAAAACTTACTGTCCTTGAAAGCCCTGGTGCCTTGACCCATGAATTTCTTCTCATAGGATGCCCTTCTTTTCCATTTCTCCCACTGGCTCTGTCTAACTTTAGTGTTTCATGTACCAGTGGGCTGCGTATCCACCTCAGGGACCTGAGTTGCCAAGGAAATAGGCTGAGCCCATCCATTGTTTGCCACTCTCTAGCCTAGGTGAAGTTGCCCTGGAAACAAGAGACATCCATGCAGCGTACCCAGCAGAGGGTGTGTTAAGTGTGTGATATGCTGAGAATAATTTGCGTGGTAATAAAATGTCATCCATGAAAGATCCATCGAGTTGTTCAGATCCTCCTCCACTGCCTAGACTCCTTTCCTCTTTATTATGGTTCTCCTTGGGGTGAACATGTATGTTATTTTCCCTTCTGATCCTTCCAGTTTTCTGAGTGGGCAGACTGTCAGAACAGAATGCTCTTGGTGTTCTTGGTCTTTGGAGATGAGTTTATGAGTTTCAAGGACAGAAAGCAAACTCCAACAGGAGGGCAGTGGTGGTGGGGGGGAGGGGAAGGGGCGGGGGAATCATCATCTGAAGGCTTGAGCTCACAGAAGTGCCTACTTTGAGAGTTTCTGGCCAAAGGAGCGGTTAATTGATACTCTGAGTGCCAAGATGGGAGTGTTGCTAGCAGTCACGGAATCAAGGTAAAAGTCTCAGATTTCCTTCCCAGTGCAGTTGATCCCTGATTGTCTCCAGGCATTCTGGTTTTTGATTTCCAGAAACACCAGAGACTTTTCAAGTTTCTCTTTAAATGTCATCAGGTTCCCTAAAAGTGTCCTATGGTGACATCTTGTTTGTTTTTTCATGGGAAAGCTGAAGTGATAGTTGTTGTTGTTTTGTGCCATGGAGTCGGTTCCGACTCATAGCTACCCTATATAGGGTTTCCGAGGCTGTAAATCTTTTACGGGAGCAGACCGCCTTATTTTTCTCCCGCGGAACCACTGGTAGTTTCAAACTGCTGACCTTGCGGATCGCAGCCCGATTCATAACCACTACGCTACCAGAGTACTGGACATGTAACCCAGCCAGTCCCACTCTAGTACTCTCTTCAGCCTGATCTAGGGGCAAGCATCCCACTGTTAGGCTGGTACAGGAATTTCTGTGTTTCAGTAGTTACTGGAGCTCCTGATTCATCCTGAGTGGAATTCACCTTATGGTGGGGAAGCTAAGAGATAGCTGGAAATTTGGAGGGTCAGAAGAGCCTGGGTTTGGAGGGCAGTGTTCATTAGCCAAATTCTGCCCCAATTCTGAGAATTATCTAAAGATAGACTGTTTTTTGTTAGGCATCAGACAAAAACAAGCCATCTCCTGATGTCTTGGTTGAGTTGTGTTTATTTTTCCATCAAGTCCCCAGGGTTGCTGAGAAGTTCCAAGAATTGCAGCCTGAACTTTTGTCTTGCCCCCAGGTTTTCTAGGGTGAGCACAGCTCAGTGGAGAAGCAGATCTGCATGGCTCAGACAAATTAAAATCTTTAAGCCTCCATTTTTTTCTCCCCATAAAATAGACGTATTAATCCTATTTGCTCATAAAGTTGATGTGAGAAATACATAAATAAATGTAAAGCATTTAGCACAGTGTCTGGCCCTTGGTTCATGTTAGCTGTCATTATTACTAGTCCCAACACTGGGTCTTTTTCTTAATAAAAGGATACAATTATGCCCTCCCAGCATAATTGTTGTTAAGTGCCATCAAGTCAGTTCAGACTCATAACAAGGGTTATATAACTCATTGGGTTTCCAGTGTTGTAAGTTTTTGCGGAAGGAAAACTCTAATTTTTCTCCTGAGGAGTGACTGCTGAACTTGAACCGCCAACCTTGTGGCTTGCAGTCCAGTCACAGCATAATAAATTCTACAAAACTGGCACTGAGCTTGACTTCATTCTCTCGCTGGTATGGAAAAGCTTGTCTGGGCTTTAGAAACAAGGGTTCTTTTTCGAATCTTCCAAAAATGGATGAACACAAAAATTCTCCTCTTTCTTTTCTCTGTCTCACATATCCTTCTGGTTATCTTCCATTCTGCCTTCCTCCTCTTCAGTTTTCTTTCTCCAAAAAGATCACTGTTTTGTAGCTAATGTTCTTTTTGTTTGGCTGACAATATGCCTGGTCTTTAGTACTTGTGGTTGCAATTGTTTTTAAAAAAAGCATAGCAAGTTACCATTGCTATAGATTTCATCTCTCTGAATCTCTTAGGGTCTTAGTTTCGACTTGTAATTACCCCTCCTGCCCTGCGAGCCCTTACAGTATCATCATTAAAAAAAACAAAAAAACCAAAACAACTTTAATACTCAGAGGAGAACGTGAATGAATCTTCTATTTAAAACCTTGTCCTTCCCAGCCCAGTGTTGCCACAGTTCTTGCATTTTGAAGAAATGGACAAGCACTGAAAGCCTTATCCAAGGCTAGAGTGCAGCAAAACCAGGCAGAATAGATTGTGTTTTTGTTGGCTTAATAGCCCCAGCAAGTATAAATATAGGTTGAGGCTAATAGTATTAAGTCAGTTAAAAAAACTCAAACCAAACCAAACACAGATTGAGGCTGTTGCAGGCAGCACTGTGATGATAAAATGAGAAACAGTACTGCAGAGTAGGAACCAGGGCTGGCATCCTGCCATTGCTAGTTAGCAGTTGTTCAACGTCAGACACATCCTTTTATAGTTGGTGGGCCTCTGTATCCTTGTCTGTAAAATGAGCTAGATAATAATGCTGAGCTCTGACAGGTTGCTGGAAAGATTGGAGCATATATGTTAAGGTGACTGTCAGAGTAGATACTCAGTGCTCTCTTCTGTAAATAACTCCCATGCTGGGGCCTGTGTCATGAAACTGCACTGGATTTGTTATGTGTCTGGAACCTTGAGTTCATGTGGTTCAGATATAAGACACATCCTTTAAATCCAAATATTTCACCATGATCTTGTAACCTTTTTTTAAAAATTTAATGTTTTATTGTGAATTATGTGATACTTTACATGGGAGAACATTTTTTTTTTCCATTCATCCTATCGTATATCATTTCATTGCCATGGTTACAATTCCCTCCCGGCCCCCCAGGTCGTCAACACACAACCCCTTTCCCTCTCTGTGTCTAAAGTACCCAGCCGCTCCATCTCTTCACGTCATCATTCATCCTATCGTATATCGTTTCATTGCTGTGGTTACAATCCCTTTCATGTGTCATCAACCAACCAAAGGGTATATATACCCTACAAGCCTGTCCCCCGGTCGTCAGCACACAACCCCTCTCCCTCTCTGTGTCTAAAGTACCCAACTGCTCCATCTCTCCATGTAATTGTCTCTGCCTCCATCTCAGGCATCACTGCTTCTCTGGGTAGGGTCCCTTTCTCCGCTCTTCTCCCTTGATGGTCTCAGGGACCTCCACTCCTAGACTGCAAAGTTAATCACTCCCCTCCTTGCTACAAAACATCTACCTTTACATTTCCAACCCTCACAATCAGTCCTGATAACAATTATTCACTAT
>NW_006408952.1:102768-118846 GCF_000296735.1 Chrysochloris asiatica
TTTTATTGAAAATGCTTTTCATTACTGAAAACACATGGTTTTAATAAAACAGTTCAAAGCAGATAAAAATTTGATCTTGAAAAGATTGTTGTTAAGTGCCGTTTAGTAGGTTCCAACTCATAGTGACCCTGTATAGGCTTTCTTAGGAGCGTCTGGTGAGTTTAAACCACCTGCCTTGTGGTTCCAACCAACCCTGTGGTCCGGTACATTATCCTACAACACCATACCAGGACTCCTGAAAGGATTAACGGTTCACAAAAGCAAGTGTAATTTTTGGGTGACATTTTCTCTCTTAAGCATTTATTTTGACATTCTGTAATCTCTGTCATACTGAGTTTACATGCCCTTCTGCTGTGACATGGTGTGTTTTTGGAAGTGGCACAATCTTGGTTTTGCATGACTGGAGAAAGGCTGTATGATTGAGGGCAGGAGTCGGCCTTGAAAAATGTGCCCTTTGGACATTTAAATGAATATATATTTTTTGTTTTGTATGTGTTAAAAAAAAAAAAAAAAGCATATGGGCTTTGGAGTCAGAGGGTCTGGGTTTAAAACTCAGTCCCTCTTGTATTGCCTTGGGCAGATCAGTTAATTTCCCCAACCTCAGTGTCCCCATCTGCTCAATGAGAATAAAAACAATACACTCAGCATCAGGTCATAGAATTAAACGGAACAATACAATAAAAAGCTTGGCCTGGAGCCTGGCTTCTTTCACACACCCATAGTGCCTTCTCCTGTCCTCTGCGCAACTCATCTTTTGGCAGGAGTGAGTGGTTAGAGAAAGTCCTGGTTGTCAGAAACCCTTGTTGTTGTTAAGTGCCGTCAAGTCAATGCCTACCCATAGCGACCCTGTATAGGGTTTCCAAGGAGTAGCTGGTGAGGTTGAACCACCACCGACCTTGCAGTTCAAATGGCTTTGCAGTCTGGTGCATTAGTCCACAGCACCACACCAGGACTCCGTCAGAAACCCTTAGTTGTAGTTGGTGACAATTTTATTTCCCCTGGCAATGGATTGGTGGTCAAGACAATAGGTAATAGCTATCCTTCCTGGTATATGCCCATCAATTATTAATGTGTGAATGTCATGAAGTCACACATTTATCCACAAATTCTTTTTTAAAATTACGATGATTCTCAAGAATGGCTGCACATCCGAATCACTTGGGAAGCTTTTAGATTTTTCAGAAGCTTGGGCCCCTACCCTAAACTGAAAAAGCAAAACAAAGCAGAAAGCAAAACATCCAGTTGCGATCATATGGATTCTGCCTCATGGTGACAAATTAGAACTATCTATCCTTGTGAGGGTTTTCAAAGCTGTGGAAACACATCACCACATCTTTCTTCTGAGGCAAATCTGGGTAGATTTGAACTGTCAACCTTTCAGTTAGAAGTCAAGTCCTTAATAGTCTGTGCCACCCAGGGACTTGAACCCATATTAATAACAACAACAAAACCCACTGCCATCAAGTCCATACCAATTTATAGTAAGGGTTTTTGAGACTGTAAATCTTAATGGGAGCAGACAGTCTCATTTTTCTCTCATGGAGAAGCTGATGGGTTTGAACTGCTGACCTTATGGTTAGCAGTGCAATGCCTAGCCCACAGCATCATGAGGACTCCTTGCACCTAGTGATTGTTGTTGTTAAGTGTTGTTTAGTTGGTGCCGACTCATAGTGACCCTATATAGCTTTTCCAAGGAGCTCTGGTAGCGTAGTGGTTATGAGTCAGGCTGCCAACCTCAAGATCAGCAGTTTGAAACTTCCAGTGGTTCTGCAGGAGAAAGGTGAGGTGCTCTGCTCCTATAAAGATTTACAGCCTCACAAACCCTGTGCAGGGCCACTATGAGTCAGAACCGACTCCACGGTACTTACCAACAACAACTGGTAGATATGAATCACTGACTTGTGGTTAGCACTCCAATGCTTATCCTACAATACCACACCAGGGTTCCTGCACCCAGATAGTTGTTGTTGTTAAAGTGCTGTTGAGTCATTTCTGACTCACAGAGACCTTGTATAGGTTTTTTTTGTTGTTGTTAAGTGACATTAAGTTGGTTCCCACTGACAGCGACCATGTATAGGGTTTCCAAAGAGTGGTTGGTGAGCTTGAACCACCAACCTTGAACTGCCAACATTCCAGCGTAATATCTTGCAGCACCACACCAGAACTCCGTATAGGGTTTGTTGTTATTAAGTGTCGGCGAGTCGGTTCAGACCCATAGCAACTCTGTATAGGGTTTCCAAGGAGCAGCTGGTGGGTTTGAACTGCTGACCTCGTGGTTCACTGTCTGGCGCTGTAGGGAGCGCTTAATACTATCATATTCTGTGTGACCAGTGGTAGGTCTGAATCTGTAGAATGAATCTAGTAGAACTGAACCAGATTTGTTTGTATCCATGTTAAGTAAGTACATCCATTTTAGCATAGAACATCTCAGTTTGGATTAGATTTTACTAGGCGGCACGAATGGTAAGCACTTGGCTGCTAACTGAAAAGTTAGCAGTTCGAACCTACCCAGCAGTGCTGCAGGGGAAAGATCTGGCAATCTGCTCCCATAAAGATTACAGCCAAGAAAGCCCTGTCACATACGTTTACTCTAACACCTAACAATAACAAAAGGTCATGACCTTACTCATTCGATTCTCCAGGCTCCCACCCCTGCAAAAAAATCATTTAGGTGTTTCTGATGAACAGCCAAGGCTGAGCACCATTATTTGCTTTGCTTCTTCAGTTAATAGTCATGACTCCACCATGATCTGCCAGCCACTGCCATGTATACACCATTCTTGACTTTATGTCTTGTAAATTCTAGTTGAAAGACAGATCAGTGAGCAAGTGGCATCTGTCAAGAGAGCATTAGAGTGCTGAGGGCTTTGGAGAAGCAATACCACTTGGAGGACTGGACTGGAAGTGGAGAGAGCACCCTAGAGGGGCTAGAAGTTGCACTGAGAACCAAAAGAGATTCAGGGTTGTCAGAGCTTTAGTGAGACTTAGTTCCAGGCAAAGCAGCAGCATGAACAATGACCCCCGGGGCAGAACTAGGCAGAGAGTCAGACACAGGCATGTTCAAAGGAGCTGATTGTTCTGGGTGGCTAGGGAGGAATGTGGGGAAGAGAGAGGAACTCAGGCCGCTGATCCAGGGCTACTGAAGGTTCCCCAAGGCTGGAGGACATGCAGGCTGTGGAGAGGCCACCCTTTGACACCCTTACTCTCCACCAGCTTTTCACTTCATCATCTCTGGGCTCAGCCCATCACACACCAGTATTTAATTTGAAATGGAATGACTTGGAGCTCAATTGCTCTTCTGACTTGGGTCGATGTGATGTGTGAGTCTGAAGGCCTCTGGGGCAGATACCTTCTGGGCTGTCCTGAGCACCTCTTGCTCTAAGCTGATATGCAGTAGGCCTAGGCACCTCACCTCAGTGTGTCCAGAATTGATAGGAAGCTAGGAATAATGTCTTAATGGGGCACTTGATTTCACAGACTCAGACCTGTTATCCTCTTAGACTAAATTACTTTAAACAAACAGTTTCTTTATTCTTCTCCTTGTTCCTAAAAGGTGTGTGTGTCTGTTGTTGTTAGGTGCCATCGAGTTGGTACTGACTCATTGCGACCTTATGCACAGCAGAACGAAACACTGCCTGATCCTGGACCAACCTCACTACTATTGCCATGCTTGAGTCCATCTATGCTGCCACTTGGCCAATCCATCATGTTGGGAGTCTTCTTCTTTTTCTCTGATCCTCCACCTTATCAAACATGATATCCTTCTTCAGCAACTGGTCCCTCCTGACAATATGTCCAAAGTATGAGAGACGAAGTTTGGCCATCTTGGCTTCTAAGGAGCACTCTGGCTGCACTTCTTCCAAAACAGATCTATTGGTTCTTTTGGCAGCCCATGGCACTTTCAATATTCTCCTCCAACACCGTAACTCAAAAGCATCAATTCTTCTACGATCTTCCTTATTCACTTTTTAGCTTTCACATGCACATGAGGTTATTGAAAATACCATGGCTTGGGTCAGGCACACCTTAGTCCTCAAGCTGACATCTTTGCTCTTCAAAACTTTAAAAAGATCCTATGCAGCAGATTTGCCTAATGCATTACATCATCTAATCTCTTGACTGCTGCTTCTGTGAATGAAGTCCTTGACAACTTCAATCTTTTATCTGTTGATAAGAATGTTGTTTATTGGTCTAGTGGTGAGGATTTTTGTTTTCTTGACAGTGAGATGTAATCCATACAGAAGGCTGTGCTCTTTGATTTTTATCAATAAATGTTTTAAGTCCTCTTCACTTTCAGCAAGCAAGGTTGTACCATCTGCAAATCGCAGGTTGTTAATGAGTCTTCCTCCAATTCTGATGCCACGTTTTTCTTCATAGAACCCAGCTTCTCGGATTATTTGCTCAGCATACAGGTTGAATAAGTATGGTGAAAGAATACAACCCTGTCTCACACCTTTCCCAATTTTAAAACTTTCAGTGTTCCCATGTTCTATTCGAACAACTGCCTCTTGGTCCATGTACAGATTCCTCATGAGCATAATTAAGTGTTCTGGAATACTCATACTTCGCAATGTTGACCATAGCTTGTCATGATCCACACAATTGAAAGCCTTTGCGTAGTCAATAAACCATAGGTAAACATCTTTCTGATATTCTTTGCTTTCAGCCAAGATCCATCGGACATCAGAAATGATATCCCTCCTTCCACGGACTCTTCTGAATCCAGCTTGAACCTTTGGAAGTTCTCTGTCAATGTATGATTGTAGCCGTTTCTGTATTACCTTTAGCAAAACTTTACTCGCATGAGATATCAAAGAGATTGCCTGATGATTTCTGCATTCCGTTGGATCACCTCTCTTTGGAATAGGCACAATCAGTTGGCCACATAGTTGTCTTCCAAATTTCTTGGCAGCAATGAGTGAATGCCTCCAGTGCTGCCTCACTTTCTTGAAAGATTTCAGTTTGTATTCCATCAATTCCTGGTGCCTTGTTCTTTGCTAATTCCTTCAATGCACCTTGGACTTCCTTCCTAAGTATCATTGGCTCTTGATCATATGGTACCTCTTGAAATGGTTGAACATTAACCATTTCCTTTTGGTACAATGACTCTGTGTATTCCTTCCATCTTTTCTTGATGCATTCTGCATCATTCAATAATTTGCCCAGAGACTCTTTCAATAACAAAAGTCGAGGCTTGAATTTTTTCTTCAGTTCCCCCAGCTTGAGAAATGCTGAGCGTGTTCTTCCTTTTTGGTTTTCTGGCTCCAGATCTTTGTACATTTTGTTGTAATATTTGGCTTTATCTTCTTGAGCTGATCTTCAAAATTTTCTGTTCAGCTCTTGGACCTTCTCATTTCTTCCATTTGCTTTAGCATCTCTATGCTGGAGAGCAAGTTACAATGTCTCTTCTGACATCCATTTTGACCTTTTCCTTCTTTCTTGTCTTCTTAATGACTTTTTGCTTTCTTCATGTATGATGTTCTTGATGTTATCCCACAACTCTTCTGGTCTTATGTCTAGTGTTTAATGTATCAAATCTGTTCTTCAGATGATCATATTTTGGCTCTCGTGGACTTGTTTTCATTTTCTTCAGCTTCAGTTTGAATTTGCATATGAGTAATTGATGTTCTGTTCCACAGTCTGCCCCTGGCTTTGTTTTCACTGATGATATGGAGCTCTTTCATTTTCTGTTTCTGCACATGTAGTCAATTTGATTTCTGTGTATTCCATCTGGTGAGGTCCATGTGTATAGTCATCTGTTATGCTGTCTAAAGAAAGTATTTGAAATGAACAAATCATTGGTTATGCAGAATTCTATCATATGTTCTCCAGCATCGTTTCTATCACCAAGGTCATATTTTCCAACTACTGATACTTCCTCTTTGTTCTCAACCTTTACATTCCAATCACCAGTAATGATCAATATATCTTGATTGAATGTTTGATCAATTTCAGATGGAAGAAGTTGGTAGAATTCTTCTATTTCATCCTCACTGTCTTTAGTCATTGGTGCATAAATTTGAATAATAGTGGTGTTAACTGGGCTTCCTTGTAGGCGCGTGGATATTATCCTATCACAGACAGTGTTGTACTTTATGACTTATCTGGATATGTTCTTTTTGACGATGAATGCAACACCATTCCTCTTCAATTTGTCATTCTGGGCATAGTAAACCATGTGGTTGTCTGATTCAAAATGGCCAATACCAGTCCATTTCAGCTCACTAATGCCTAAGATCTTGATGTTGATGCATTCCATTTCATTTTTGACAACTTCATATTTTCCCATATTCATACTTCATACATTTCGTGTACCGATTTTCAATGGATGTTTACAGCTGTGTCTCCCTTCATTTTGAATTGTGACCCATCAGCAAACGAAGGTCCTGTGGGCTTTTCTTCCATGAGCTTTACTCCATTCGTGTTATCACGGTCAACTCCACTTTGAGGAGGCATCTCTTCCCCAGTTGCATTTTGAGTGCCTTCCAACCTGAGTGGCTCATTTTCTGGCACTGTATCTGATGGTATTTCTCTGCTATTCATAAGGTGTTCAGTGACTTAAAGATTCGGAAGTAGTTCATCACTCTTTCTTCCTAGTCCATCTAGAGGGATATATTCTCACCTTGCTTCGTCTCTTGAGTTTGCATTTAAGCAGCTGGTTCTCACTAGCCTTCATGTAGGGATGGTCGGTTCCCTCTGCCTTTACATCCTGCTTCCCATTTCTTTCTTTTCCCTTGAAGAAAAGATCCTGACTGTTCTCCCTTTCTGTGGGTGCTGTGGCCACTACAGGGTCTGGTGCTAAGTAGAAATGGTTGGAGGACTGCGTGCATCCTGGCAAGCTGCAGGCTTCTCCCAGGAGGCATCACAGGACTTTAAAATATTTAAAATTTGAAATTTAAACCTATTGACCGCCCAAAGGTTATAGTCAATTTCCAGCCATGGGACTCCAGACCAGCAGCATTAGCATCACCTGGAAGTTTGTTAGAAATGGAGGACCTCAGTCTCCACCCTGGGCTGATTGAATCAGGGCCAGCATGTTAATAAGATCTTATTACTCTCCTGGTGATTCATCTGCACACTAAAGTTAGAGAAACATTCCCAACTCAAGTCCAACCATAGGCTGACAGTTTAGAAAGGATGGATGTTAGTGAGATTTCACAATTTTTTAATTTGCTTTCAATGGCCTCCTCCCCTTTGCTTCCCCCCTAGTACCCTTCTGACTTCTTGTAGCTTATTTTAGAACATTCTGGGATCCTCCTTCTCTTGACAACAAAAGGCTGTTGCTAAAATCTTTCTACCAGCAGTAGCTATGTTTAATTCATAGGCTAGAAAATTAATTTTATTTTAATGAATAGAGCTGGGGGACGGGAATAACAAGGTGGCTGTATGTATGATTCTTAGGAATTCAGCTTGTCTATTTAACAGGTGCCTGGTAAAGAGGGCGGGAGCGGGGCTACCCTCCACTAAATCGTGAAGCAAATTGGACCAGTTAGGATGCCTGTGACTGCAAGTAGCACCAAACCCAGCTTTCAGATGGCATAAATGATAAGGAAAATGCCTAATTTCACTAATAAGAAATCCTGGAATCGGGTTTTTTTTTTCAAAGCTTTTATTGTGACTTGAGTGATAGTTTACATGGGAGAACATCAGTTTTACATTCATCATTTCATTGCAATGACTATAATCTCCTCCGTGCATCATCATTCACCAGTATTTGCTTCCATTCCCTCTGTTGTTTTTGTTTTTGAGATGTACACAGAAACAATTAGGAATATATAATCATTTAAACAGCCAAAGAGCACATTCTGCAAGCCTGCCTACTGACTGCCAACACACAGCTTTTCTTTTTCCATGAGTCTAGAGTCCTCAGCTGCTCTATCTCTTCATGTCTTCATTTCTGCCTTCATCTCTGGTGTTGCTGCTTCTCTGGATAAGGTCCCACATTCCACTCATGCTCTTCTCCCTTGATGGCCCTAGGGTCCTCTGTTCCTGGACTGTAATATTAATTACTCCCCCCTTTTAGTTACAAAACTTCTAAAGTTTTGACAGTAGTGACAGTAGCAATTAGTCATGATAACAATTATTCACTATTGAATCATAAGAATCTTATCCCCATCTCCTTTCACCAGACCCATCTAGACAAGATGAAAACTATACAGTGTGTGTGTGGGGGGGAATCGGGTATTTTTAAGGTGACCCAATGGTGGAGATCTGGTGTGCACTGGACTGCAAAGTTGGTTTGAACCACAAGGTTGGTGTTCAAGGTCACCAGCCGCTCATAAGAAACCCTATACAGGGTCACTATGGGTCGGAACTGACTTGACGGTACTTAACCACAACAACAAATGGTGTCATTAAGGATGCAGGTTTCTTTTCTGCCATATTGGTCTTGTCTTCATATATTTTTCCTCATGGTTGCAAATGACTGCCACTGTTCCAGGTAACATATATGCAGTTTACAACCAAGTCCATGAAAAAAGAAAAACACTGCCTCTTCGTGAAGTCTTACTTTATCAGAGAGGACACCCCAAAGGTGACTTGCACTCAAGTTTCATTTGTAGGATTGTGTTGCATATCAGTTGTTAAACCCTTCACTGAGCGCAATGCCACCATAGGGTAAGCACTGAACTGTGAACTTAAAGGTCAGAGGTTTGAGCTCACTAGCCTTTCCACAGGAAAAAGATGAGACTTTCTGCTCCTGCAAAGATTTAAAGCCTCGGAAACCCTATACAGAGTCACTATGAGTCAGAACTGACTTGACGGCACTTAACAACAACAAACCCTTCATTTGGCATGGGAATGGTTTACTCTAACTACTGTGGCATAACCAGGACTGGTCACTGAATCATGGGAGGCAGGGGCGGAGAGCCATGGCTACTGTGACAGCCAGCACTGCTCTCTGGCCTTCCTTCACACCCTCTCAGGCCTTTCCCCTCTGAGTCACTTCTGTTCCAGAAAAGTGCTAGACTTTGTTTGACATGTTAGCAAATCTTCCGCTCTCCTCCCAAACTGGTACTTGTTGTTGTTGTTAGGTGCCATCCAGTTGGTACCGACCTATAGTGACCTTATGCACAGCAGAATGGGGGTCACTATAGGTGACCCCCAACCTCAACACTGTTGCCACACTTGAGTCCATCAATGCTGCCTCCTGGCCAATCCATCTCGTTGGGGGTCTTCCTCTTTTTCTCTGACCCTCCACCCTACCAAACATGATATCCTTCTCCAGCGACTGACTAGTCCCTCCTGACAATATGTCCAACGTATGAGAGACAAAGTTTGGTCATCTTGGCCTCTAAGGAGCGCTCTGGCTGTACTTCTTCCAAAACAGATCTATTGGTTCTTTTGGCAGCCCATGACACTTTTATATTCTCCTCCAATACCATAACTCAAAAGCATCAATTCTTCTATGGTCTTCCTTATTCACTGTCCAGCTTTCACATGCATATGAGGTTATTGAAAATACCATGGCTTGGGTCAGGCGCACCTTAGTCCTCAAGCTGACATCTTTGCTCAACACTTTAAGAAGCTCTTGTGTAGCAGATTTGCTTAATGTAATACGTCGTTTGATCTCTTAACTGCTGCTTCTGTAAATGTTGATAGTTGATCCAAGAAGAATGAAGGTCTTCACAATGTCAATATTTTCTCCATTGATAAGAATCTTGTTTATTGGTCCAGTGGTGAGGATTTTTGTTTTCTTGACATTGAGATGCAATCCATACCGAAGGCTGTGCTCTTTGATCTTCATCAGTAAATGTTTTAAGTCCTCTTCACTTTCAGCAAGCAAGGTTTATCATCTGCATATCGCAGGTTGTTAATGAGTCTTCTTCCAATCCTGATGGAACGTTTTTCATCATAGAACCCAGCTTCTCAGATTATTTGCTCAGCATACTGTTTCTAATCTTGCAGTCTCTACCTCACCCAATCCACCAATTGCGACTCAGTGACCCCATAGGACAGAGTAGAACTTCCCCCACAGGGTTCCCAAGGCTGTCAATCTTTACAGAAGTACACTGTTGCATCTTTCTCCCCAAGAGCAGCTGGTGGGTTCAAACTGCCGGTTTTTGGGTTAGCAGTTGAGTGCTTACCCACAGCGCCACCAGGGTACCTCTAACATCACCTAGCAGGTGATTTTTATTTGCACAGCTAAGCTAAGAAGGAAGCATCATACTTAGGAGGAAGGTGTTTAACTATATGATTGGAGAAATAAAAGTGTCCCTCTTGGCTACAGTGTGGAAAACTGCTATTTAAAGTTCAGACTTCAGGTACACATGTAGAGTAGGATAGTTGTGCAGCCATTGTGTAAAACCTTTGAGTCTAATGTTACATGGAAAGCACCTCCTTAAGGTTAATTGTTGAGTTGATGTCACTCTGGGTGGTTGTGGAGTAGCTGTATTAGGTCATCACTTAGCTTGCAGGTTTGTGGAACTATCCTGAGATTGCTCCTGAAATGGGTGGGTGGGTGTCAGATAACAATGGATTTGGAAATGGAATGAAACAAGAAAATTCATCACTAAGTGGAGTTCCGGTGTGGCGCTGTAGGATAAGCACTGGACTGCAAGGTTGATTTGAACCACAAGGTTGGTGGTTCCAACTCACCAGCCCCTCATTGGAAACAGACAGGGTCGCTATTAAGTCAGAATTGACTTGAAGGCACTTAACAATAACAACATCCTATTAATACCATCATAGTTTTGCTGTTTGGACTGTGTTAGTTTTAACTTGGCTCCCTGAAACACCACCTGTAACCCAAACTGGCAAGTTTCTGTCCCAAAGCAGCTTCTTCCTTCTCATCAAAAGACATTTATCAAGCAAACAATTGATTACTTATGGCCCAGGACTGAGAATTGTGTAAAGAAATAAAGACCTGGTGCCTTTTCCAACTCTAAAGAACAGCTGTGATTTTCCCTCTAGGCGTTCTGGTGTGGCACTGTGGGTTAATGTGTTGGATTGCAAAGTCGGTTTGAACTGCAAGGTTGATATTCAGACTCACCAGCCGCTCCTTGGAAATCCTATGCAGGGTTGCTATGGGCTGAAACTGACTTGAAGGCACTGAACAACATCAACATCACTATAACTAGATAGATCTGCTATTCTCTGTGAGTCCTGGTGTGACGTTGTAGGATCAGCACTGGACTGCTAACTGCAAGGTTGGTGGTTCACACCACCAGCCACTTCTTGGAGACCCTATACAGGGTCACTATGAGTCCGAACTGGCCTGACAACACTAAAAACAAAAACAACAATAACTAGATTGTCCAGCCTTTCTCTCACCATGCTGCTGGATGGGTCTGAACCACCAAACTTTAGATTTGCAGCCAGGAGCAAACCATTTATGTCATCCAAGGACATGGAAAATACTCTTGTAAAAGTTTCATGCATGAAATTAGTATTGAACTATTTTCAGGAGTAATTTGTCAGACTACTATTCTAATAAATAAGTTCATTAGGAACTTTTTCAGATGGTTACAATGAAACTTGTCTCTGTTCTCAGCTTGTGATTCACTTTTAGTGTCCCTGAAAGCATATGTTGTGCCCTGGAGTCCCTATAAGCAAAAGGAGGAATTAGCAACTGTGAATTAGGCCCACATTATCTACTCTCTTCCAACTCCCACTCCCAAATTCACTGTGTTTTGTTCTGCAGCACTGGAAAACTGGGTGAGTCATTAGCATTTTTGAGCAATATTCTAACTACTCCAGACTCTTGAATCCAGTTGGAGATCTGGGAGGAGTTAAGTCAATGCCCTCTGAGTATACACTTGACATGAACCTAAACTTGGCAGAGCTCCCTTGAGGGTTGAGAATAAGCCTCAATTACTAGAGCTAAGATGCCCTCATGCACAGAGCTGGTATTCAATTGGTGTACACACCACGGTGCCTCTGGAGTCCTGGTGTGGCGCTGTGGGTTAATGCACTGGACTGTAAACTGTGTGAACTGCAAGGTTGGTGGTTCAAGCTCACCAACTGCTCCTCGTAAACCCTATACAGGGTCATTATGGGTAGGAATCGACTCGACAGCACTTAACAACAACCGTGCTTCTACAGTTACTACAATAGTGAAATCATGAACAGGGGCTACCTCTCCTGGGACTTCTGGAATTCCCAACAATCCAGAAGCTTAAGGGTCAATGTCTAGCTCAGCTACAGGGCTTAAATCTACATCTGTTCTGACTGGATTTGATTGTTGGTGCTTCTTTGGTTGTCAAATTTTTTAATATCACTTTTGTATTTGCATCCTCTGATTATCATATAATCTATATAATCTTCAAGTTCTATCATGTTATAATCCTATTCTAATTAAATAAGAACTTTTCATTCTTTCTTTCTGGTAAATCAGCCTATTGTTCTTACTTAAATTTATCTCCACATCATGTAAAGAAACACTTTAGAACCGAATCTGGGACTTTAGGTAACTCACCTGTCCTAACTGAGTCTCTTTTTATGAAAAGAGACAATGTGTGTATAAAAGGCAGTTTTTATTTTCTGGTTCATTATTGAACCAGAATGTAGGATTTTTTTTTTTTTTTTCCATGTAGGATTTCCCCTTTTCCCCTGAGAAAGAATTGATAGTAATTGTATCATCAGGAAGGAAAAAAAAAAGAAGAGTTTTCTGTGTTGGAAGTTGGAAGACAAGATGTGGAGGATTGTTGTTATGTGCCGTCAAGTTGGTTCCAACTCATAGCAAACTTTTTTAGGGCTTTGAGATTGTAAATGTTTTTTCTTCTTAATCTTTGAATCCAATTTTATGAAAAATTTTATTTAAGTGTTTCTTTCCATGATTTGGAGATAAACTTAGAACGATAGGCTAATCTATCAGAAAGAAAGAATGAAAAAGTTGTTATTCAATTAGAATAGAACCAAGTGGAGGTTTACAGACAAGATCATCAGTTTTACATTAGACAAATAACACACTTGGTTTCATCTCAATGATTGCAATCTTCTCCATGGAACAACAATCATCCTTCTTCCTCACTGTGGCTCTATTTCCATTCCACCCACCTTTCCATTCCTTCTCACCTTTGTCCTTAGGTACATGTTGCCCCTTTGATTTTAAATTATTGACCGTTCCATCGTTCATAGTGAATTACTAATTCTGTTTTTCCCCTGTATGCCTATCTACTGCTTGGCTGAAAGTTGGGCCACCAGGGGTGAGTTCCTTTCCAGATCTGAAGGGTGGCTGAGGATCATAATCTGAGGTTCCTCCAGTCTCTTTCTGACCAGTGAGCCCGATCCTTTATTTATTTTTTAATAATTCCGAGTTTTGTTCCACATATTATGCCGCTCTGTCTGTGACCTTCTGATGTAATCCCTCTCGGAGCGGTTGGGAGTGGTAGCTGAACACCATCTAGTTCACGTGTTCCATTAGTCCATTGGACTAATTGATTCCAAGCATCTTCAGTTCTCATCACTCATCTTTTTTCTGCACATGGAGAGATAAATAGGTGTATATAAGATGACTGCTCATTACCTTTTTTTAAATTTTAAGGTTTTTATTGTGGCTTGACTTTAAATTTATAGGGCAAATCATCAGTTTTACATTCAACAAATCATACACCTTGTTTCATTACAATGATTATAATCCCCTCCATGTACCATCAGCTAACAGTATTTCTCTCTATTCACTTTAGCTTTTTTAAAAAAACAAAACACTCAGGCATATATAATAATTTACACCTCTAAAGGGCACATTCTGCAACTCTGCCTCCTGGCCACCAGCTCTTAGTCCCTCTCTTCCCATGAATCTAGAGTCCTCAGCTGCTCCCCCTCTTCAAGACCCCATCTCTGCCCCTGTCTCTGGCATATTTGCTTCTCTGGATAAGGTCCCACATTCTGCTTGTGCTCTTCTCCCTTGATGATCCTAGGGTCCTCTGTTTCTGGACTGTAAGATTAAGCACTCCCCTGTTTTTGTTACAAAAGTTTTACCTTTACAATTGTGACAGTCGCAATTAGTCATGATAACAGTTATTCACTATTGAATCATACGAATCGTATCCCCATCTCTTTTCACAGACCTGTATAGACAAGATGAAAACTATTCAGTGAGGACTCTTCCTTCGCCCCGACACAACTAAATGCCCTCTTGAAATCTTGTAAGCCAGTCACTTCATGCCTTTATTGCCCCCTCATTTTAGGTAGCCAATGTCTAAGTTGCTCGTCTCTACCTACTCTGTGTACAGAGGGCATAGCATTGAAACTTGATGTGAAGACTCCTTCCCTCTCTGTTGGTATTTAGATTTACTACATCCATGAGTATAGGTCAGGTTCATCAAATTGTAGCAATTTACCTTTGTTTCCTTTATCAAAAAAAATAATAATTTTTTTTTTTGGTAATCTTCTAGTTGAGTTCTGATTATCAAGCCATAAAGGCTAGATTAAATGGGTACTATCTGCAAGTTTGGGTGTTCTTGTGCATCTCCCCTCACTTCATATCAGCTGGATGCTTCACTCTCAACTCTAGCCCTCTGTGGCTATGTCCTTGTCCATGGGCTCAGGTGTCCCCAGGTCTCACCACACTTTGGACCAACCAGGCCACCCACTTCTCTCTCTCATCTCCAGGTCAATGGGAGTCAATGGACTGTGGTTGAACTCAGTCCATTTTGTCATTGCTGCCTTTCCCCCTCTTCCACTCACCAGTAGACCAATGTGGTTGCCAGCAAGCTTACATCCCTGCTCATAGCTTTCCTTTGAGTTTCAGTCTTAGAGTTTATCCTGAAGGAACTTGATTGCTTGCCTTGATGGCTTCCTGGCGGACAGCTTGCTTATTCTTATAGTAGCCAGTCATGCTGACTTTTTTGTTTTCTGTTTTTCCTGATGATCTTTCTTGAAGATGTATTTTCTGTTGCTCTAGCTGTTTCAGGCTGGTCTGTTTGTCCTTGCTAGTGGGAATGTCCCACCTCATAAGGTTCTGGATGGGACTCAGGATTCCACCTCAGGTCCTATACTCTGCAAACGCACTGCAAGAGGCCTATTTCATTGGGCAAGTTCTAGAAACCTTTTTAGGTATTCCAATCAGTTATAGGCTGATGACAGGCTATATGTTTTCTGTAACCATGTTTCCCAACATTCCTTTTCTATCCCACTCAAGTGTCTATTTTACAATAGTAGGCAAGGGAAACCAATATTCATAAGACAGTCAAGCATTTTGGTATTATTTCCCCTCTTCAAACTATGCCTAGATCCCTGTACCACAGAGCCCTGTTGTTCCACGGTTGAGCATGCATCACTATGTACCTCTGTCCCACTTAGTGTTCCCCTATCTATCTTGTTTTCCCACCTCCTCCCCCTTCTTGTATTGCCCTCCCCACACCCAAACTAAACCCCACCCCAACCCCACTGTTGTGGTTACCTTATATTCCATTAATTCTTCCCTCTATTTAAGACAGTCTATTTTATGCTGTAATCTACCTGACCTTCTCACCACCTGGATCTCTGTTCCTCTGTATTTACCTTCTTTCACATTGTAATATTTTGATCATAGACTGACCTTCCAGATCCTCTGTTCTTATAATTTTATTCTGTTCTTGACTCTTCCATTTGTTGATTGAGTTCAGGGTGATGCTGCCATGTACGTCATTCTCTGGTTGTTGTCTGTTCTTGTTGGTTCTCAGTCCACAGAACTCCATTAAAGATGTTTTTCAAAGCAGGGTTGGCTTTGTCAAAAATCCCTTAGCTTCTGTTTATCCTGCAATGTTTTGATTATACCCTCATATTTGATTGACAGCTTTGCTGGGTAGAGGATTCTTGGTTGGCATTTTTTTTCTTTCAGAGTTTTATATATGTCTCCCCATTGCCTTCTTGCCTGAATGATTTTTGTTGAGAGATCCAAGCTTAATCTGATTTGCTGGCCTTTTTATGTCACAATTCTCTTTTTCCTAGCTGCTTTCAGAATTCTATCCTTATCTTTGATTTTGGAGAGCTTGATTATTATATGTCTTGGTGATTTTCTTTTAGGGTCTATCCTTCCTGGGGTTTGTTGAGCTTCTTGAATGCTTATCTTTTTGCTTTTCAGGATGTTAGGAAAATTTTCTTCCAGCAGTTCTTTATCTCCTCTGTGGACTTGTGTGAGTCTTCCTGTTCCAGC
>NW_006408952.1:122436-124450 GCF_000296735.1 Chrysochloris asiatica
GTTGAAATACAAGATCTTATGTTTGTTCAAAGGCTGTCTGTCTGCTAGACAGAGGTTTCCTATGTGAGATTCTGCCACTTTCCCCCGGAGACTTCCCTACCTGAGTTGCTTGGTCAGGGAAATGCCGTGTCACTCTGCCTCATTAGCTTTTAATATCCCGGATGCTACTGAAGTAGTGTAGAGGGCTGTGAACCTCAAGGTCAGCAGTTCGAAGCTATCAGCTGCTCTGTGAGAGAAAGATGAGGCTTTCTGCTCCCGTAGAGATTTACAGCCTCAGAAACCCTGTGCTGGGTCACTATGAGTCAGAACTGACTCCACTGCACTTAACAACAACAAC
Organism: Chrysochloris asiatica; assembly: GCF_000296735.1. Classification (NCBI taxonomy): domain Eukaryota; kingdom Metazoa; phylum Chordata; class Mammalia; order Afrosoricida; family Chrysochloridae; genus Chrysochloris; species Chrysochloris asiatica. The sequence continues at coordinate 122,774 of NW_006408952.1, forward strand.
ACTTAAGTAGGACGTAGAACATTGTCTCTGTGGACTATGTTATGCCAATTGACCATGGTATCCTCTGAGCTTATGGTCCTGAGCCTCCAGGTTCAGCTACTTATCACCTTAAGATTTTTGATAATATCTAAGAAGGTTTCATCATTTTGCCTGCTGTGTCTCTGTCCATGTATCTACCACAGAATGTTGTTGTTCCACAGTTGTATATATATACATACATATCACTGTTTACTTCTTTTCCCTTTTGTCCACACATGCTTCCCTGTATCTTCACCTGTTTTCATCATACTTCTACCAATGTACCTCTTGTACATTGCCCTCCCTGTTACCCAAGTTAATATATATCATCCTGGTGTGGCACTGTTGGTTAATGTGCTGGACTGCAAAGACATTTTGAATGCAAGGTCAGTGGTTCAAACTCACCAGCTTCTCCTGGGAAAACCCTAAACTGGGTCGCTATGGACTGGAACCGACTCTATGGCACTTAAGACAACAACAAATCCTCTAGCTAGTGAACTACTCTCTCTTCCCTCCCACACTTGGCAAGCATCGAAGGATGCTTCTTTTTTCTCTTTCAAAATCTTAAATATTTGTGGAATATATAAATAAATATCTCATTCTTCTTCCTTTAGTTGTTTAACCTATGTCTCAATCCATGTATGTATGCACAGAATACTGTTGTGCCCAGGTTGTGTGTATATCACTATCTACCTCTATCCCCTTTAGTCCATGCATCCCTACCTGTGTCGTCACTTACTTTTACTATTCTTTTGCTACCCTCCCCCTTCTTGTATATTGCCCTCAGTGTCTCCTGAGCTAATAAGTTTTTCTACCTTCTAGCCAGTGAATTACTCTCCCCTCACCCCTGGTAACCATCACAGAGTATTTCTTTTAGGCTGGAAACCTTTCCTTCAGCTTTTACAATAATGGTCTCATACAGTGTGGTGCTGCAGTATAATGCACTGGACCACAAGGTCAGTTTGATTCCCAAGGTGGTGGTTCAAACTCACCAGCCGCTCCTTGGAAACCCTTTATAGGGTCACTATGGGTCAGAACTGACTCAATGGCATTTAACAACAGCAGTTTCACTCAGAGCCTGTAAATCTTTGCAGGAGTAGGATAGCACCACAAATCAGGAGGTGTTCCTAGCTCTCAATTAATTTTCCTATAATTTATATTAATGTTCTTGGGAAGGAACCCTGGTGGTGCAATGGTTAAACATTTGACTGGTAAACGTGAGGTTGATGGTTTGAGTACACCTAATAGCTCTGCAAGAGAAAGATCTTGCAATCAGCTTCTGTAGAGAACACAGCCTAGAAAACGTTATGGGTCAGTTCTACTCTGTCACACAGGGTCATTGTGAGTCGGAATTGACTCAAGGATACTTAACAACAACAGATTTTGGGCAAATCCAAAAGTCGACATCAACAGCACTCTAACATGTGAAGCACGGAATGTTGTTAAGTGATGTTGGATCAGCTCAGATTCATAGAAACCCTGTATAGACTTTCTGAGGAGCAACGGGTAGATTTGAACTGTCAACCTTGTAGCTAGCAATCCAGTGCTTATCCAACAGTGTCACACAGGACTCTGATGCATAGTCTAGGTAATTTATTTTTTAATTATATGTTTCAAACATACATAGGAAAAAAAAAAAGAGAGAGAGAGAAAAAGAGA
>NW_006408952.1:125645-134584 GCF_000296735.1 Chrysochloris asiatica
CCTCCGTGGCTATGTCACTGACTCTGGGCCCAAGAGTCCCCAGGTCTTGCCACACTCCTGGCTAACCATGTCTACACCCGGGTTCACAGAAGTCTATTGAACGTTGTAGGGCTTAGCTCACCGCTTCATTGCTGTTTTTCCCTCACTTCCTCTTATCGGTGTCGAGCGTGGTCACCAATCACAGTGTGTATTCCCATTGAGTCTTAGTCATGGAAGGGGGTTTGCACTGAGGGATGGCTGGTAGTTTTGAACTGCTGACCTTCAGATTAGCATTTGGACTTGTAACCACTGTGCTACCAAAGTACAAAAATAAAAATCAGGGGGAAAGCATAAATATATGTATACACACACACACACACACACACACACACACACAGTGCTGGTAGTATAGTAGGTTGTGTGTTGGACTGTTAACTGCAAGATCAGCTGTTTGAATGCACCAGCCACTCTGTGAGAGAAAGGTGAGACTTTCTGCTCCTGTAACGATTTTCAACCTTAGAAACCCTATGTTGTTGTTGTTAAGTGCCATCGAGTCAGTTCCGACCCATAGTGACCCTGTAGGTTTCCGATGAGCAGCTGGTGAACTTGAACTTCTAACCTTGCTATACCCGGTCACTATTAGTCAAAATCGACTCGATAACATGCAGCAGCAGCAGCATGTATATATTTGTGTTGTTGCTGTTGTTAAATGCCGTCAAGTTGGTCCCGACTCATAGAGACCCTGTGTAGGGTTTTCAAGGAGCACTTGATGGATTTGAACCACTGACTTTGCAAGTAGCAGCCCAGTGCTTACCCTACAGTACCACACCAGGACTCCATATATGTGTGTTGTTGTTTGTTGTTAAGTGCCATTGAATCAGTTCCGACTCATAGTGACTCTGTACAGGGTTTGTGAGGAACGGCTGGTGGGTTTGAACCTTTGACCTTGTGGTTAGTAGTCCAATGCGGATCCTACAGTGCCACACCAAGAGTTGGGGGTGTTATATTTTTGAACCATTGAGAATAAGTTGGAGACATCATGGTCTCCTATCTCCAAATATTTTGGTATGTATATTGTAAGAACAAGAATATAGTTACAACATGGTTGTTAAAATCAGGAAATTTAACCTTAATACAATACTGTTGTCTAGAATCTGCAACCCATAGTCAAATGTCCTAGTAGTATCTTTTTTAGTTACTCTTTTTTAAAAATGTTTTATTGTGAATTATGTGATAGTTTACATGGGAGAACATTAGCTTTACATTCATCTTATCGTATATCGTTTCATTGCCATGATTACAATACCCTCCATGTGTCATCAAACAACCAAAGGGTATACTCTGCAAGACTGCCCCTTAGTCATCAGCACACAGTCCCTCTCCCTCTCTGGACCTAGAGTCCTTAGCCGCTCCATCTCTCCATGTCATCATCTCTGTCTTCATCTTTGGCATCACTGTTTCTCTGGGTAGGATACCGCACTCTGCTCTTCTCCCTTGATGGTCCCAGCGACCTCTGCTCCTAGACTGCAAAGTCAACCACTTCCTTCCTTTTGCTACAAAATATCTACCTTTACATATCCACCCCTCACAATCAGTCGTGATAACAATTATTCACTATTGTGCCCCAAGAGTCCTATACCCATCTCCTTTCATTAGCCTCGCCCAGACAGATTGGATACTACTCAGTGGAGACTCTATCTTCCTTCATGCCCTCTGGATCTAGCCTCCCTCTTGAAAGCTTGTAAGCCAGTCACTTCTGGCCTTTGTAGGTGCCCCCGTCCCCATTCTGAGTAGTCAATGTCCAAGTTGCCCATCCCTGTCTACTTTGTGTATGGAAGGGGTGGGAATGATCCTTGCTGTAAAGGTTTGTTCCCTCTTTTGAGCTACTGCATCCATAGGTGTAGGTCAAGTTCATCAAATTGTATCAGATTACTCTTTTTTTTTCCCCCTCTTCTTTCTTCTTCTAGTAGAGTTCTGATCATCCAGTCATTGAAGCCAGGTCAAGTGGGTATTATCTACAAGTGTGAGTGTTCTTGTGCATATCCTCTCGCTTCTTATCAGCTTTTTAGTTACTCTTTTTCCATCTCTGGATTAGGTTCAAGCATAGTCCAGATAATTACATTTGTAAATTTTTAAGTATTAAGTCTTGCTTGTAATTCCTGGCTTCATATGGGAAATCTGGGGGGCGGGGAGACACCTTTCCCCTACTAATTGCTCCTAGTTCTTTGGAGAGACAGCTTTGAAAGGCAGTTTTCAAAAGTAGAAAATGGTAGAAACTGAGAAGCAGGAAATGAGTGAGTCAGTATCCCAGTGTGCTATGCCTGCTGTCTGAATTGAAGTTATTTGTGTTGCTTATTAAACACAAAGATTTGGGGGTTTCATCAGGTTACTGAGTTAGAATCTCTGGGGGTGGGACTCAGGTATCTGCATTAAACAACATATTTTATCTAACAGCATATGTAATGTTTGTCTTTTCAACATCTAATATACATATAGATATATGTTACTGTTGTAGTTTAGTGTCGTCTGTTCTGACTCATAGCAACTGTGTATAGGTTTCTGAGGAGCAGCTGGTCAATTTGTAATGCTGACCTTGCAGTTCAAAGCAACCTGTTGACCCAGTGCTTTTCTTACAGTGTCACACCAGGACTCCAGATAAGCCTGTGTGTGTATGTGTGTGGGGGGACAGTAACGATGATGAGGTATGCACACCTTAGAATAATCAACCTTTGGGAGTCAAAAGGGCAGTATTTGCCCAAGGGCAAAATTCAGAACACTTAGGAAAGAAGGAGGCATAGAAACAGTAGACACAGTAAGAAAGTGGGATAAGAGATGTTCCATTGTAGAGACTGCAGTCAAGGAGATGAAACAAAGTGTATATTCATTAGCCTCCTATGCATGTGAAAGTTGGACAGTGAATAAGGAAGACCATAGAAGGATTGATGCATTTGACTTAGGGTGTTGGACAAGAACATTGGAAGTACCATGGACTGCTAGAATCTGTTTTAGAAGTATAGCCAGAATGCTCCTTAAAAGCCAGGATGGCCAGACTTTGTCTCTAATACTTGGGACATATTATCAAGAGGGACCAGCCCCTGGAGTAGGACATAAGGCTTATTAAAGTGGAGGGTCAGTGGAAAAGAGGAAGGTTCCAACAAGATGGATTGGAATGGTGGCAGCAGCAGTGAGCTCCCGCTTAACCACAATTGTGAGGATGGCACAGGACGGGGCTGTATGCATAGATAGAGTTGCTATGATTGGGAACTGACTTGAAGATATCTAAAAACAATGGCAACAACATGATCCATCAAATTTATGGATATATTTGCAGCCAAGGAACTCGCATTTTACCAAGTTCTTAGATGGTTCTTCTATCCAGAAAATTGGAGGTACTCTAGGGGCAGGTGACATGGGGGTGCCCCTCCCTCACCTCAGACTTGTATGGCCCTGGGTTAGATGGATATCAGCCTGAGATTCCTCTGAGGTGATGTTGTTGTCATTAAGTGCAGTCAGTCCCAACCCATAGCAACCCTGTATAGGGTTTCCCAGGAGTGGCTGGTGAACTTGAACTGGAGACCTTGCAGTTGAAACTGATTTTGCAGTCTAGTGTATTAACCCACAGCGCCACACCATCAGTCCTCTGAGGTGATGTTGTTATTGTTAACTGTCGTCAAGTTGATTTCCATAGAGACCCTGTATTGGGTTTTGGAGGAACCGCTGATGAGCTTGAACTGCTGACCTTGCAGTTCAAACGGCTTTGCAGTAGTGCATTACCCACAGCGCCAGACCAGGACTCCATAAGAGGCATCAATTTTGGATTGTGAATAGCTTCAGGTAGGTTCCCACTAAAAGGAATCTACAGTTTCCTGTGCTTCCAGTTCACAGGATTGGAAGTTCCCACTGGAGAGAGGAGAGTAAAAAGGAAGGAAAGCCAGTGATAGTAGGACTGGTGTGGCACCTCAGGACAAGCACTTGTGCAGTTCAAACCCACCAGCCTGATCCTTGGAAACGCTATAGAGGACCACTATGAGATAACAGCAATCCTTTGTGAAGTAAATTTGTTTTCTGGAAGGTGGGAGTGGGGAGAGGTGCTTAAGGCCTCAGATGCATTCCTGGGAGGGAAAGGGCCTTAGGAAGTGAGGGGTGAGAAAAAGGAAGGAGGAAAAGCCTCAAACAAATAGCCCAAGGCTGAAAGCTTCAGTTGGCAAGCCACAGTCCTCTTTCCTAGGATCTGATGAGGACTCATTTTGGGGTGTGACCTTGCGGGACATCAGAGGCCCCACAGGATGAAGCCGCCACCATATGGGGAGTGAGCGCATCATTATAATTCCCAGAACCAGACAAGTGCAGTGGTGCTGTACTTCCACTTTATAGATCTATAGACACCAGGGCATTTAAAATCATAAAGATGGAAATTGGTGAATCTTTTCTCTAAGGCCCTTTTGGTATCTGAGAGTCAGTTCATCTTCATGGGTAGAAGAATAGATACTTGGCCCATAAATCATGCCCCGGCTGCACTGTGCAGCTAGCTCTGCACTGTACAAATGGGTCCTATCCCTGTGGGGTGGTCATGAGTCAGGGAGACTAGAAGACAGCTGACAACAGTAACAACCTGAACTCAGGCTTCTCAGGCCTTTGTGATATAAGGGCCTGTTGTAAATATTTCTGACCTATTACAAACAATAATGGGTAGGGAGACAGCTGGCTTTTAGATATTAACTGCAAACCAGGGTGGGGTTGTCCTAATCTAGAGTCCTGGTGTGGCCCTACACTGGAATGCTAACCACATGGTCTGTTGGCAGTTGAAACCCACCAGTCCCTCCTTGGAAACCTTATACAGGGTCCCTGTGAGTTAGGGAGACATGGCGGCACCTAACAACAATAACGAAAATTCTAATTTACATCATGTAAATGGTGGCCAGTGATTTGACCACGCTGGGACAGTGTGGGTTGTTTTACTTCCACAGGGCTGTTATGAGTGGGAACCCACTCCACGGCACTTAGCAAACAACAATAACAAGAAGGCCTGGTGTGGCGCTGTAGGATAGCACTAGACGGCAAGGTCGTTTTGAGCTACAAGGTTGGTGGTTGTAACTCACCAGCTGTTCTTTGGAAACCCTATCTATACAGGGTTGCTATGTATTAACATCAACTCGAAGTCACTTAACACAACAGCTATGGAATCTCTCTGATACATTCTCTTGGAAAGGAAATGCATCTTCTAAGCGTTTGAATCTTTCTCAAACTATTGCTGTACTTGTTTAAATCTCCAGGCAACTCAGCCTTCCTTAGATGATCCCAGGTGGGTTTTTCTTAAAGAAGAGTGTGGAAGGAAGAGGCAGCCACAGTGGGTTCAAATACAACCAGGCCTGGCTGCTAAGGACTAGAGTCTTCAGTTGCCCTTGGTGGATTCTGATTGATGGCAATCCCATGGGTTTTAGAGTAGAACTGTGCTTCATAAGGTTTTCAATGACTGATTTTTCAGAAGTTGATCACCAGGCCTTTTTCATTTTGCCTCTGGGTGGACTTGAACTAGCCTTTCAATTAGCAGTTGAACATGCTAACCATTTAACATCATTCAGGGATTCTGGAATCTTAATTTAAAACAAAACAAAAACCCAAAACAAATACCATGGTGTCCATTCGTACTCATGAAGAGCCCGTGTATGATAGAGTAGAATTGCTCCATAGAGTTTTCTGGGCTGTAGTCGATGTGAGTTGGAATTGTCTCAACAACAGTAGGTTTGGGTTTGTAATCATTAAGGAAGGAGCTTGCTGGGTCCTTCTTCCATTGAAGTGGTTGGGTGTTTTTGGACCACTAGCCTTTAGGTTAGTAGACCAGTTCAAACAATTTGGGACTTTCATAAAGAAGAAGAAATATGCACCATTGAAGTCAAAGTGACCCCTCTGTCCTGTGTCCAGACTGCCCCAATGTAGTATGAGCAGCTTGTGCAGAAACAGAGGTTCCAGCTGGCCTTCCTGAGGTGGCCAGATGTCATTTCAGTCTAAAGGTTGGAGGATGAGACTTTGATTCAGGCTTTTTTATTTTTAGCTTAAATGCTAATTTCCTAAATCAGTCCCTGTCCAGGATCTTTTCTAATGGATATTAATTGGGTTTATGAAAAAGATAAAGTATTTGAAGGTACAAAAGCAATTCTCCAGGCACAGTTGTGATGTTGCTGAATATGCAAATTGGTGATTTTATCTTTGCTCAGGTTCAGGAGGGAGCATTTTTGGGATGTGCTTTTCTGCACCTGCTTGGATACAGACAGGCTGAGAGATTTAAATATCTAATTAAATTCCGTTTTCCACACACTTCTGGAAATGTTCCTGGTGCATGGCAGGTGCTGGGAAATACAGCTGAGCAAGTTATAGCTTCTACCCACAAGATGCCCCTATCTGGGGCTCTCATACATGGCATAAATACACTATCAAGCGTAATGAAAAACACACAAATAGTAGAAGACAAAATAGATGACTGGAACCTTCTAAAAAGTAGACAGGTACACAAAAAGATTTTATCCTAAGTGTAAAAAGGGAGTCCATAGACTGGGAAATTTTTTTTTTTTTTTGCAATGATAGACAAGGACTAGTCTCTAGAATTTATAGAATACTTTAACACTTCTACAAAAACAAAAACAAAAACAGATAAACCAATTAAAAAATGGGCAGAGAGCATGAATAGACACATCACGAAGAAGACATTCAAGCAACCAACAAATGTATAAAGCAATGTTTGCAATCATTAGCTATTGTTGTTATAGTTGTTAAATGCTGTCGAGTTGATTCTGATGTATAGCAACCCTGTATAGGGTTTCCAAGGAGCAGCTGGTGAGTTTGACCCACCGACCTTGCAGTTCAAATGACTTTGCAGTCTGACGTATAAGCCCGCAGAGCCACCCCAGGACTCCCATTGGCTATTGTTGTTGTTGTTAAGTGCCGTTGCATCAGTTCTGACCCACAGTGACCCTGTACAAGGTTTCCAAGGCTGTAAATCTTTATGGGAGCAGAAAGCCTCATCTTTCTCCCATGAAGTGGCTGGTAGTTTCGAACTGCTGCCCTTAAGGTTCTCAGCCCGATTCGTAACCACCACGCTACCAGAGCTCCCATTAGCTATTAGAGAGGTGCAAATCAAAATAAAAATGAGATACTGTCTCACCCCAACATTAATGTTGTTAGGTGCCATCGAGTTGGTTCCAACTCACAGTATAAAACACAGCAAAACACTGCCATGTCCTTCACCAGCCTCATAATTGTTGTTATGTTTGAGCCCATGCTGCTACCACTGTACCAATCCATCTCATTGGGGGTCCACTTTACCAAGAATTATGCCATTCTCTAGGGACTAGTCCCTCCGAAAATAAGTATGAAATGTGCGTTATTCTTCAAGGCAGCATAGTGTGTATGTTCCATTGTGTGTATGTACCAGAGTTTGTTTATCCATTCTTCCATTGATGGGCATTTGGGTAGTCTCCAGTTTTTTGCTATTGTAAATAGCGCTGCCATGAACATTGGTGTACATATATCTACTAGCAATCTGACTTGTATTTCTTGTGGCTATATACCAAGTAGAAGAATTGCTGGATCATAAGCAATTTCTATTTCCAGCTTTCTGAGGAAGCGCCATACCATTCTCCAGAGTGGCTGAACCAATTTGCAGTTCCACCAGCAATGTAGGAGTCACTCCACACCCTCACCAACATTTGTTGTCCTCTGCTTTTTGGAACCTTGCTGTTACCACTGGTGTGAGATGATACCTCATTGTTGTTTTTATTTGCATCTCTCTAATGGCTAATGGGACAAAGATGAGGCATTCTGCTCCTGTAAAGATTTACAGCCTTGGAAATCCTGTACAGGGTTGCTATGAGTTGGAACTGACTCCATGGCACATAACAACAACAACAATGGCTACTGGGAATCCTGGTGTGGCACTGTGGGTTAATGCACCAGACTGAAAAGCTGTTTGAATTGCAAGGTTGGCATTTCAAGTTCACCAGCAGATGACACGTCACAGCAACAATGGCTAATGATGTTGAACATTTCTTTATATGTTTGTTTGCTGCCAGAATGTCTTCCTTGGTGCAGTGTCTATTCATGGCCTGTGCCCACTTTTTAATTGGGTTATTTGTCTTTTTCTTGTAGATGTGTTGTAGTTTCCTATAAATTTTAGGTATTAGTCCCTTGTCTGATGTGTTGTTGCAAAAGATTTTTTCCCAATCTATGGGTTCCCTTTTTATTCTTTTGACACACATAAATTTCTAATTTTCAGTATGTTCCAGTCATCTGATTTGTTCTCTATTGTTTGTGTGCTTTTTGCCATGTTTGACAGTCTATGTATGCTATATATTAGAGCGCTGAAGTTTGTTCCTATTTTTTCTCTGGTAATTTATATTTCTGGGATTTACATTTAGATCTTTAATCCATGTTGAGATAGTTTTCATATATGGTATAAGATATAGTCTTGTTTCATTCTGTTGCAAATGGATTTCCAGTTTTGCCAGCATCATTTGTTAAGGTGACTATCTCTTCCCCATCCAATGCATTTTGGCTCTCTGTCAAAGATCAGTTGACTGTATGTGGATGGATTTACTTTGGGGTTCTCAATTATTTTTCATTGATCTATGTGTCTTTCACTATACCAATAATAGCAGGCTGAATTACTACTGTTGTTGTTAGGTGCCATTGAGTTGGTACCAACTCATAGCAACCTTATGCACAGCAGAACAAAAAACTGCCCGATCCTGGGCCAACCTCACTATTTTGCCACGCTTGAGTCTATCGATGCTGCTACTTGGCCAATCCATCTAATTGGGGGTCTTCCTCTTTTTCTTTGACTCTCAACCTTACCAAACATGATATCCTTCTCCAGTGACTGATCCCTCATGACAATATGTACAAAGTATGAGAGACAAAGTTTGGCCATCCTGACCTCTAAGGAGCACCCTGGCTGCACTTCTTCT
>NW_006408952.1:139947-144740 GCF_000296735.1 Chrysochloris asiatica
ATGTGGTTCAGAGTTCTGGGACCATCCCCTGAACCTGCTTGGTCGGGTATTCTGTGTTGTTGTTGGCAGAGCTCTCTGCTATACGTCTCACATTCTTCCGTTTTTGTAAATCTCTTTTGGTTTCTTTTAGTAATAGATATAGTAATATTTTGTAGTTTTATTTATATAGGACTTTTGTTTCTCTGGTTAGATTTATTCCTAAACACTTCATCCTTTGGGTAGCTGTCGTAAATGGTATTGTTTTACTTATTTCCTCTTCAGAGCTTTCTTTATTTGTTGTTGTTGTTAAATGCCATCGAGTCAGAACCGACTCATAGCAACCCTATGCACAGCAGAACAAAACACTGCCTGATCCTGGACCAACCTCACAATTGTTGCCACACTTGAGCCCATTGATGCTGCCACTTTGCCAATCCATCTTGATGGGGATCTTCCTCTTTTTCTTAGTCCCTCCACTTTACCAAACATGATATCCTTCTCCAGTAACTGTTCCCTCCTGACAGTATGTGCAAAGTATGAGAGTGATTGCCAGTAGTCTTTTTTGCTGAATTTTGGGATTTTCTATTATAGGATCATACCTGGTAGCGTGGTGGTTATGAATCGGGCTGCGAACCTTAAGGTCAGCGGTTCGACACCACCAGCCGCTCCGCAGGAGAAAGATGAGGCTTTCTACTTCCGTAAAGATTTATACCCTCGGAAATCCTGTACAGGGTCGCTATGGGTCGGAACCGACTCGACGGCACTTAACAACAACAACAACAACAATCATCTGCAAATAGAGAGCTTTACTTCTTTTTTGTCAACCTGGATACTTTTTTTTTTTTTTTTTAATGTTTTATTGTGTATTGAGTGATAGTCTACATGGGGGAACATTAGTTTTACATTCATTCTATCCTATATCATTTCATTGCCTTAGTTACCATCCCTCCATGCATCATCCATCCAACCAAAGGATATATCCTGCAGTCCCACCTGCCCTCCCCTCGCGGTCCTCAGCACATGGCCCCTCTCCCACTCTGGATCCCTAGTCCCAGCCACTCCATCTCTTCCTGTAATCCTCTCTCTTCATGTCATCCTCTCTGTCTCAGTCTCAGGCCTCACTGCTCCTCTGGGTGGGGTCCTGCTCTTTGCTGTTCTCCATTGATGGTCCCAGGGCCCTCCACTCCTAGTCTGAAAGGTTAATCACTCCCCTCCTTGCTGCAGAATGTCCACTTTTACATTTCCAGTCTTCACAATCAACTTGGATACTTTTAATTTCCCTTTCTTGCCTCATAGTTCTGGCTAAGACTTCCAACACAATGTTGAATATGAGTGGTGATAACGGGCATCCTTGTCTGGTTCCTGTTTGCAGGGGGAATGTTTTCAGTTTATCTCCATTGATAGTAATGTTGGCTGTTGGTTTGTATATTTGCTCTTAATTAGGTTTAGAAATTTTCCTTCAATTCCTGCTTTGGTTAGTGTTTTTTTGAGGAATGGGTGCTGGATTGTCAAATGCCTTTTCAGTCAATGTAGTCATGTAGTTTTTGTCCTTTTAAAAATTTATTGGTGTATTACATAGATTATTTTTCTAATATTAAATCACCCTTGCATCCCTAGTATGAATTCTGTTTGGTCTTGATGTATTATTTTTATGACATGTTGTTGAATTCTATTACTAGGATTTTGTTGAGAATTGTTGCATCTATGTTCAATGATGATGCACGGAGGAGATTGTATTCATTGCAATGAAACGATGGTGTAAAGCCAATGTTCTCCGACATAAACTATTACTCACTCAGCTCACAATTTGAAAAAAAAATATCAAACAAGAACAAAAACACAATATAGCAAAACCTTTGGGACACAGCAGAAGCAGTGCTGAAAACACAGTTTATTGTAATAAAAGCACACATACAAAAAGAAGAAAGAAACAAAATCAACACACTAACACAACGTCTCCAACAATTAGAAAAAGAACAGCAAAATAAAGCCACAGCCACCAGAAGTAAAGAAATAATACAGATTACACAGAAATAAATGAGATAGAAAACAGAAAAACAATAGAGAAAATCAACAAGACAAGAAGCTGATTCTATGAAAAGATTAATAAAATTGACAAACCTCTGCCAAACCTAACAAAAGGAAAGAGGGAAAAGACACAAATAACACACATAAGAAATATCATCAGAGACATTACAACAGAACCAATGGAAATAAAAAAGACAATAACAGAGTACTATGAAGAACTGTACTCCAACAAATTTGAAAACTGGGAGGAAATGGATGCATTTTTAGAAAAACACGACCTGCCTAAACTTACACAGAGGGAAGTAGAAAACTTGAACAGACCTATAAAAAGAAGAAATAGATCAGGTCATCAAAAAACTCCAAACCAAAACAAGTTCTGGCCCAGATGGCTTCACTGTGAACTTTACCAAACGTTCAGAGAAGAGCTGACACCTATTCTACTCAAACTATTGCAGAATATAGAAAAAAAGTGGAAAACTTCCTAATACATTTTACAAAGCAAATATAGCCCTCATACCAAAAACAGGGTAGGCCATCACTGAAAAAGAAAATTATAGACCAATATCCCTCTAGGGTTTCTGGACTGTAAGATTAATTACTCCCCTGTTTTTATTACAAAACTTCCACCTTTACAATTGTGACAGTCACAATTAGTCATGATAACAATTATTCACTATTGAATCATAAGAATCGTATCCCCATCTCTTTTCACTAGACCCATCTAGACAAGATGAAAACGATTCAGTGGGAACTCTTTCTTCTCCCACACACTCTTAAACTAAACTCCCTCTTGAAACCTTATAAGCTAGTCACTTCATGCCTTTAGCGCCCCCTCATTTTAGGTAGCCAATGTCTAAGTTGCCTGTCCCTATCTGCCCTTTGTACAGAGGGGATGCCATTGGTACTTGATATGGAGACTCCTTTCCTATCTGTTGGTATTTAGATTTACTACCTCCATGAGTATAGGTCAGGTTCATCAAATTGTAGCAATTTACCCTTGTTTCCTTTATCAAAAGAAAAAAAAAAAATGTCTGTGTGTAATCTTCCTCTAGTTGAGTTCTGATTATCAAGCCATCGAGGCTAGGTCATATGGGTATTGTCTGCAAGTTTGGGTGTTTTTGTGCATCTCGCCTCACTTCATATCAGCTGCGTACTTTACTCTCAGCTCTAGCCCTCTGTGGCTATGTCCTTGTCCATGGACTCCAGTGTCTTACCACACTTTGGACCAACCAGCCCTTCCTCTTCTCTCTCTCATCTCCAGGTCAATGGGAGTCAATAGGCTGTGGTTGAACTCAGCCCATTTCTTCATTTCTGCCTTTCCCCCGCTTCCACTCACCAGTAGACCAGTGTGGTCACCAGCAAGCTTACATGCTTGTTCATGTGTTCCCTTTGAGTTTCAGTCTTAGAAGGGAGTTTGTCCTGAAGGAACTTGATTGCTTGCCTTGATGGCTTGCCTTGATGGCTTCCCAGCGAACAGCTTGCTTATTCTTGTAGTACCCAGTCATGCTGACATTTTTGTTTTGGGTTTTTCCTAATGACCATTCTTGAAGATGTATCTTCTTTTGCTCTAGCTGTTTCAGGCTGATCTGCTTGTCCTTGCTAGTGGGAATGTCCCACCTCATGAGGTTCTGGATGGGACTCAGGATTCCACTTAAGGTCCTATACTTTGCAAAGTCTTTGTAAGAGGCCTATTTCACTGGGCAAGTTCTAGAACCCCTTTTAGGTATTCCAATCAGTTATAGGCTGAAGATGGGCTTACAAGTTTTCTCTAATCATGTTTCCAAACATTCCTTTCTATCCTACTCAAGTGTCTATTTTACAATAGTAGGCAAGGGAAACTAATGTTCATAAGACAATTAAGCATTTTAGTATTATTTCCCCTCTTCAGACTATGCCTAGATGCCTGTATCACAGAGCCCTGTTGTTCCAAGGTGGAGTTTATCTCACTATTTATGTTTGTCCCACTTAGCCCATGCAAACCTGCCTAAATGTTTTCTCATCCACCGTGTTCTTCCATTCCCCTCCCTCTTCTTATGTATTGCCCTCCACCCCCACCCCCCTTGTAGTTTTGTTTTGTCCTGCACTCTTCCATCTCTGGACTGAGTTCTTGGTGGTGTTACCACATAAGTCAGTCTTTGGTCCAAAGATTCTCAGTCCAAAGAACTCTCTTTGATATGTTTTGGAGTGCTGCTTTGGCCTTTACAAAATTCCTTAATTTCTGTTTATCCTGGAATGTTTTGATTTCATCATAATATATGATTGACAGCTTTGCTGTGTATATGATTCATGGTTGGCAGTTTTTTTCTTTTCAAAGTTTTGTATATCTCCTCATTGTCTTCTTGCCTGCATGGTTTCTGCTGAGTCATAAGAGCTTAATCTTAATTTGCTTTTCATTGTATGTAACTTTTTTTCCCCCTCTAGCTGCTTTCAGGCTTCTCTCTTTATCTTTGGTTTTGGAAAGTTTGATTATGATATTTCTTGGTGGTTTTCTTTTGGGGGTCTATCCTTCCTGGGGTTTGTTCAGCTTCTTGGCTGCTTGTCTTCTCTTCTTTCAAGATGTCAGGGAAGTTCTCTTCCAGCAGCTCTTTAACTATCTCTTCCGTAGTTTTCTTTGCCCCTTCCTGTTCTGGAATTCCAATCAGCGGCAGGGTATTCCTCTTCATGTTATCGCACATGACTCTTAGGCTTTCTTCAGATTTTTTTTTTTTAATGTTTTATTGTGAATTATGTGATAGTTTACATGGGAGAACATTAGCTTTACATTCATCCTATTGTATATCATTTCA
>NW_006408952.1:145290-146057 GCF_000296735.1 Chrysochloris asiatica
TTTTTTTCCTCTTCTATCTTCTTCTGGTTGAGCTCTGATCATCCAGTCATTGAAGCCAGGTTAAGTGGGTATTATCTGCAAGTGTGGGTGTTCTTATCAGCTGGACACTTTACTCTCCACTCTAGTCCTCTGTGGCTATGTCACTGACTCTGGGCCCATGAGTCCCCAGATCTTGCCATACACTCATATGCAAGCTCATTTTAAATAATTTTTTGAAGAAAATTAAAACACATCCATGTGAGCCAAAATATGACCTTGAATATATCACACTTGAATTTAGAGATCATCTGAAGAACAGATTCGATGCATTATAGAATCTAAAGACCAAAGACCAGAAGAGTTGTGGGATGACATAAAGAACACCATACAGAAAGAAAAGAAAAGGTCATTAAGAAGACAAGAAAGAAGGAAAAACCAAAAATGGATGTCAGAAGAGACTTGGAAACTTGTTCCCCAATGTAGAGATGCTAAAGCAAAGGGAAGAAGTAAGGAAATGCAAGAGCTGAACAGAAAATTTCAAAAGGCAGCTTGAGTAGACCAAGTCAAATATTATAATAAGATGTGCAAAGACCTGGAGTTAGAAAACCAAAAAGGAAGAACACTCTCAGCATTTTTTCAAGCTGAGGGAACTGAAGAAAAAATTCAAGCCTTGACTTGAATTCTATGCATAAAATAAGGCTTTCGATTGTGTGGATCATGACAAGCTATGGACAACATTGCGAAGTATGAGTATTCCAGAACACTTAATTGTGCTCATGAGGAATCTG
>NW_006408952.1:146417-172299 GCF_000296735.1 Chrysochloris asiatica
GAAAAGATTGAAGTTGTCAAGGACTTCATTCTTCTTGGATCAACCATCAACACTCATGGAAGCAGTAGTCAAGAAATCAAACAATGCATTGCATTAGGCAAATGTGCTGCACATGACCTTTTTAAAGTATTGAAGAGCAATGATGTCAGCTTGAGGACTAAGGTGTGCCTGACCCAAGTCATGGTATTTTCAATAACTTCATATGCATGCTAAAGCTGGACAGGGAATAAGGAAGGCCGTAGAAGAATTGATGCTTTTGAGTTATGGTGTTGGAGGAGAATATTGAAAGTGCCATGGGCTGCCCATAGAACCAACAGATCTGTGTTGGAAGAAGTGTAGCCAGAGTGTTCCTTGGAGGCCAAGATGGTCAAACTTCGTCTCTCATACTTCGGACATATTGTCTGTTGGGACCAGTCACTGGAGAATGATATCATGTTTGGTAGGGTGGAGGGTCAGAAAAAAAGAGGAAGACCTCCAGCGAGATGGATTGGCAAAGTGGCAGCATCAATGGGCTTAAGCATGACACAAATTGTGAGGTTGGCCCAGGATCAGGCAGTGCAGTGTTTCGTTCTGTTGTACACAGGGTCACTATGAGTTGGTACCGACTCGATGGTACCTAACAACAACAACAACAACAGTGGGCAAAGTATTAAATGATGCAGAAAGCATCAAAATAAGATGGAAGGAATATACAGAGTCACTGTACCAAAAGGAAATGGTCAGTGTTCAACCATTTCAAGAGGTAGCATATGATTAAGAGCCAATGATCCTGACAAAAGAAATCCAAGAAGCATTGAAATCATTGGCAAAGAGCAAGGCACTGGAAATAGAAGAAATACAAATTGAAATCTTTCAACAAACTGATGTGGTACTGGAGGCACTCACTCATCTATGCCAAGAAATTTGGAAGACAACAATCTGACCAACTGACTGGAAGCTATCCATATTTGTGCCCATTCCAAAGACAGATGACACAACAGAATGCAGAAATCATTGGACAATAGCTTTGATATCTCATTCATGTAAAGTTTTACTAAAGGTAATACAGAAACAGCCACAAGCATACATTAACAAAGAACTTCCAGAAGTTCAAGATGGATTCAGAAGAGGATGTGGAATGAGGGATATCATTGCTGATGTCAGATGGATCTTGGCTGAAAGCACAGGCTACCAGAAAGGTATTTACATGTGCTTTATTGACTACACAAATGCTTTCGATTGTGTGGATCATGACAAGCTATGGACAGCATTGCAAAGAATGAGTATTGCAGAACACTTAATTGTGCTCATAAGGGACCTGTACATAGACCAAAAGGCAGTTTTTCAAACAGAACACGGGACCACCCAATGGTTTAAAATCAGGAAAGGTGGGTGCCAGGGTTGTATTCTTTTACCATACTTATTCAATGTTTATGCTGAACACATAATCCGAGAAACTGGATTATTTGATGAAAAACATGGCATCAGGTTTGGAGGAAAACTCATTAACAACATGCAATATACAGATGGTACAAACTTGCTTGCTGAAAGTGAAAAGAACTTAAAATACTTACTGATGAAGATCAAAGACCACAGTCTTCAGTATGGACTGCATCTCAATGTAAAGAAAACAAAAATCCTCACCACTCGACCAATTAGCAACGTCCATATAAATGGGGAAAAGATAGAAGTTGTCAAAGGCCTCATTTTTCTGGAATCAACCATCAACACTCATGGAAGTAGCAGTTAAGAAATCAGATGATGTACTGCATTAGGCAAATGTGCTCCACAAGACCTCTTTAATGTGTTGAAGAGCTAAGATGTCAGTTTGAGGACCAAAGTGCGCCTGACCCAAGCCATGGTATTTTCAATAACCTCACATGCATGTGAGAGTTGAATAGTGAATAAGGAAGACCAGAGAAGAATTGGTGCATTTGCGTTATGATATTGGAGGAGAATATTGAAAGTACCATGGACTGCCAAAAGAATCAACAGATCTGTGTTGGAAGAAGCACAGCCAGAGCGCTCCTTGGTAGCCAGGATGGCCAGACTTTGTCTCTCATTCTTCAGACATATTTTCAGGAGGGAACAGTCCCTGGAGAAGAATGTCATGTTTGGTAAAGTGAGGGTTAGAGAAAAAGAGGATGACCTCCAACAAGATGGATTGGCACAGTGGCAGCATTGGGCTTAGGTGTAGCGATTGCGAGGTTGTCCCAGGACCAGGCAGTGGTTTGTTCTGTTGTGCACAGGGTCACTATGAGTCAGTGTTGACTTAATCATACCTAGCAACAACAGCAACAACATGCCTTTCTATGTAGACCTTCTTAGTCTGAAAGCGCTGCTGAAACCTGTTCATTATCATTGCAACACACAAGATGGTTGCTGGTTGTGAGTGAGGAGCATTGGGTTGGGATCAGACCCAGGACTCTAGCATGGAAGGTGAAAGGTCTACCAATGTCTGGCTCAGTTGGTAGTCTAGTACTATTTAACGGATAATAATGATTTTGTACTTTTGGATCTATAAATTCTGCTATTGCCTTGTCAAAAGCACCTGTTGGTCACTTCTCACTGCTCTTTTCCCCGATTCTTCATTCTTTCCACATATTATTCTTATCTCTGATTTCTAGTCTGTCACCCCTAAAGTGTCCTTAAAAAGTAGGAAAAATAGACTTGTAAATAACCCTGGAGTTTTGTAGGTCTGAGCCAGTATCAGCCAAGATAGAAAGTAAGTAGCCAACTCTGGAAAGTGACGTAAGGACACAAGCCTTGAAAGGTCCTCAAATTACTTTCCTCTGCTGTCACAGTATTTAGAGCAGGATACTGGAACTTCTTGTGTGGCACTGTGGGTTAATGCGCTGGATTGCAATGTCAGTTTGAACAGAAAGGTTGGTGGTTCAAACTCACCAGCTGCTCCATGGAAACATTATACAAGGTTGCGATGGAATGAGGGATATCATTGCTGATGTCCGATGGATCTTGGCTGAAAGCCGAGAATATCAGAAAGATGTTTGCCTGTGCTTTATTGACTAACGCAAATACTTTCAATTGTGTGGATCATGACAAGCTATGGACAACACTGCAAAGTATGAGTATTCTGGAACACTTAATTGTGCTTATGAGGAATCTGTACATGGACAAAGAGGCAGTTGTTTGAACAGAACATGGGAACACTGAAAGGTTTAAAATTAAGAAAGGTGTGCGACAAGGTTGTATTCTTTCACCATACTTATTCAGCCTGTATGCTGAGCAAATCATCTCAGAAGCTGGGTTACATGAAGAAAAACTTGACACCAGGATTGGAGGAAGACTTGTTAACAACCTGCCATATGCAGATGATACAACCTTGCTTGCTGAAAGTGAAGAGAACTTAAAATACTTACTGATGAAGATCAAAGAGCACAGCCTTTGGTATGGATTGCATCTCAATGTAAAGAAAACAAATATCCTCACCACTGGACCAATAAACAACATTCTTATCACTGGAGAAATATTGAAGTTGTCAAGGACTTCAATCTTTTTGCATCAACCATCAACACTCAAGGAAGCAGCAGTCAAGAAATCAAACAATGCATTGCATTAGTCAAATGTGCTGCACAAGACCTTTTTTAAAATATTGAAGAGCAAAGGTATCAGTTTAAGGACTAAGATGCACCTGACCCAACTTCAGTAACCTCATAGGCATACAAAACCTGGACAGTGAATAAGGAAGACCATAGAAGAATGATGCATTTGAGTTATGATGTTGGAGGAGAGTATTAAAAGTTCCATGGACTACTAAAAGAACCAACAGATCTGTGTTGGAAGAAGTGCAGCCAGAGTGCTCCTTGGAAGTCAGGATGGCCAGACTTTGTTTCTCATACTTTGAACATATCGTCAGGAGGGACCAGTCAGTTGCTGGAAAACGTTTGGTAAGGTTGACGGTCAGAGAAAAAGACGAAGACTCCCAGCGAGATGGATTGGCAAAGTGACAACATCAATGGGTTCAAGCTTGGCAACAATTGTGAGGTTAGCCCAGAACTGGGCAGAGTTTCGTTCTGTTGTGCGTAGGGTCATTATGAGTCGGTACCAACTTCATAGCACCTAACAACAACAACAACAACATGGGTCAGAACTGACTTGATGGCACTTAACAACAAGAACAACTGGGCTTGAGGTAGGTGCTTCTGGAATTTTGTGAGCCTCTTGAAATAGTATACAATGTTTGTTGGTATAGTTCTTTCATTAGTGTCTGAGAGGAGCTGGTGACTTAAAAAAGCCTACGCACTGTAGATATAGAGGAAGCTATTAATGCTCCAGACTGCAAAGCCATTTGAACTGTAAGGTCGGCAGTTCAAGCTCACCAGCTGCTCCTTGGAAACCCTATAGAGCGTCTCCATGGGTCGGAACTGACTCGACAGCACTGAAGAAGAAGAAGAACAACAAACATTATTAGTTGGTACCGACTCGATGGCACCTAACAACAACAACAGCAACACTAAACATACTGGAAGTTACTTAAAGGATAAACAGTAAATGTGAATTTGTTTCTGTTATCATCCATTGTCCTTGGTAAGTGCCATTGAGTCAGTTCTGACTCATAGCAACCCTGTATAAGGTTTCTGAGGAGTGTCTGGTGAGCTTGAACTGCCATCCTTGCTGTTCAAACCAACTTTGAAGTCCAGTGCATTGTCCCTTGGTGTATCTGTATTTAGTATCATCACTTCCATGCTTTGGATGATTCAGTTTTGATAGAATGATGGTAAAAACTTTTGAGCTTCTGAATTTAGTAGGTCTTTGTGGAGACGTAAAATGACAAATAACCTTGGATTGTGGGGCAACCTGAGGATCACAATTGTGCCTAGGTCTCCTCATAATAAAGAGAGCAGTCATGGTACCTCTAAAAGCCTTGCTTCCCTCTCTATTTAGTTCTGCTTGTTAAAAACACGCTGGTGCCAAGACTTTCGAAGACACAGCATATTAGTGTGCTGTTAACTACCACCTGTTCTGAGAGAGAAGGATGAGGCTTTCTGCTCCCGTAAAGCTTTACAGTCTTGGAAACCCTGTACAGGGTCACTGTGAGTCAGAACAGACTCATAATCACCACCACCATTGATGCTGTAACTAACAAATTGCCACAAGATTAGTAGTGGTTCACAACAACAAAAATGTATTATCTTATGGTCTATAAGTTTGAAGTCCAATATAGGTCTCATTGAGTTAAAATCAAAGAGTTGATGGGGCTACCAATCTTTCTGGAGGCTCTAGGAAAGAATCACAGTTCTTGTCTTCTTAAGCTTCTAGAGACCACCTGCATTCTTTGGCTTGTGGCCTCCTTTCTCCATCTTTAAACCCAGCAACAACAAATGAATTTTTTCTCACATTTCATCACCTTGAGCTCTTCTTCCACTTTAAGGACCCATGTGATTACATTGAAGAGCACTTGTGGCAAAGAGGTTAAGTACTCAGCTGCTAACTAAAAGGTTAGCAGTTCAAATTCAGTAGCTGCTCCACAGAAGAGAGATGTGGCAGTTGTGTCCATAAAGATTTCCTGCTGTGGAAACCTGTGGGGGCACTTCTACTCTGTTACATGGGGTGGCTATGAGTTGGAATTGGCAACAGGTTTAGTTTTAGGCTAGGTGATTACATTGTTGTTGTTGTTAAGTACTGTGGAGTCGATTCTGACACATAGTGACACCCTGCACAGGGTTTCTGAGGCTGTAAATCTTTACGGGAGCAGAAAGCCTTGTCTTTCTACCATGGAATGGCTGGTAGTTTCGAACTGTCAACCTTGAGGTTAGCAGCCCGATTCGTAACCAGTACACTACCAGAGCTCCTTAGATGATTCCATTGGACCCAGCTGTATAAACTAGGATGATCTCTACATTTTAAGGTCATCTTAGTGAAATGGAAGGGAAAAAACAAAACAATACAAAAAAAGAATCCCAATAGATCCTAGGGAAAAAACCCAACAGGGTAGATTTGATGTGCTGAACACTAATGACTGAAGGCCAGATTAATTGTGGTAGGACATCAAAGACATCATACATGCAGAAAGTAAAAAGCACAGGGAAAAAGAAAAGATCAAAATAGATGTCTGAAGGTAATCTGAAACTTACTTTTTTTTTTTTTTTTTTTAATGTTTTATTGTGAATTGTGTGGTAGTCTACATGGGAGAACATCAGCTTTGCATTCATTCCATCATCCATCATTTTGTTGGCATAGTTATCATCCTGTCCATGCATCCTCACCAAACCAAGGGGTGTACCCTGTAAACCTGCTGCACACCCCCCCCCCACAATCCTCAGCCCCTTTCCACCTCCTGATCCCGAGCCCCCAGCCCCACCATCTCTTGACGTTGTCTTCTCTGCCTCCATCTCAGGCCTCACTGCCTCTCTGGGTAGGATTCTGCTCTTCGCTCTTCTCCATTGATGGTCCCAGGGTCCTCCACTCCTAGACTGATAAGTTAATCACTCCCTTTTTTGTTACAAAATGTCCATCTTTAGATTTCCAACCTTCACCATCAGTTCTAATAACAATTATTTACCATTGCATCACAAGAGACCCTGAAACTTACTTTTGAATGCAGAGAAACTAAAGCAACTAGAATAAATGATGTTGTAAAAGAGGTGAACAGAAATGCCAAAGGGTGGGTTGAGAAGACAAAGCAAAGTATTATAATGAAATTTGCAAAGACTGGAGTTAGAAAACCAAAAGGGAAGAACATACATTCTTGACATTTCTCAAGTTGAAAGAACTGAAGAAAATATTCAAAACTCGATTTACAATACTGAAGGATTCTACGGAGTCCTGTTGTGATGCTGTAGGGTAAGCTCTCAACTTCAAGGTTGATTTGAACCTCAAGGTTGGTGGTTCAAACTCAGCCACTCCTTGGAAACCCTATACAAAGTGGCTATGAATTGGAACCAATTCGATGGCACGTAACAACAACATGGACAAAATATTGAACGATGTAGGAAACATAGGAAGATGATGGGAGGAAAACATAGTCACTGTAACAAAAGAATAGGTTGATGTTCAGCTATTTCAAAAGGTGCCATGTGGTCAAGAACCAATGGTATTGGTTGAAATTCAAGATGCACCAGTGACAAATAAGACTTCAGGAAGTGACAGAAACTGACGAATGCAGCACTGGAGGCACTCACTCATCTATGCCAAATTTGAAAGCCAGCTACTTGGCCAACAGACTGGAAGAGATCCATATTTATGACCATTCCAAAGAAAGGTGATCCAACAGAATGGGAAAACCGTCAAATAATATTCTTAATATCACACGCAAGTAAAATTTTGCTGAAGATAACTCAAAAACAGTTTTAGGGAATTGCCAGAAATTCAAGCTGGATTCAGAAAAGGATGTGGAATGAGGGATATCATTGCTGATATAAGATGGATCTTAACAGAAAACAGAAACTACCAGAAAGATGTTTACCTGTGTTTATTGATTATGCAAAGACATTTGACTATGTGTATCATAACAAATTTTGGATAACATTGCAAAAATGGGAATTTCAGAACACCTAAATATGCTCATCTGGAACCTGTACAAAGAAAAAGAGACAGTTGTTCAAACAGAATAAGGGGATGTTGCCTAGCTTAAAATCAAGAAAGGTGTATGTCAAAATTATATCTTTTTGCTGTACTTATTCAGTCTGTATACTGAGCAAATAATCCAACAGCTGGACTGTATGAAGAACATGTCTTCAGAATTGGAGGAAGACTCATAACAACCTGTAGTATGCAGATGACGCAAACTTACTTGTTGAAAGTGAAGAGGACTTGAAGCGCTTGCTGATGAAAATTAAGACTACATCTTTCAAAATGGATTGCACATCAACATAAAGAAAAGAAAAAATCTTCACAAT
Source organism: Chrysochloris asiatica (assembly GCF_000296735.1). NCBI lineage: Eukaryota > Metazoa > Chordata > Mammalia > Afrosoricida > Chrysochloridae > Chrysochloris > Chrysochloris asiatica. The sequence goes on from NW_006408952.1 coordinate 154,256, forward strand.
TGGGCCAATAAGTAACATCATGATAAACAGAAAAAATTGAAGGTGTTAAGGATTTGATTTTACTTGAATCCACAATCAATGCTCATGGAAGCAGCAATCAGAAAATCAAATAACAGTTGCGCTGGGCAAATCTGCTGCCAAAGACTTCTTAAAAGTGTTAAAGAGCGAATATGACACTTTGAAGACTAAGGTGTGTCTGACACAGCCATGGTAATTTCAATTGCCTCATATGCATGCAAAAGCTGGACAATGAATAATGAAGAAGAATTGATACCTTTGAATTATGGTGTTAGTGAAGAATATTAAATATACCATGAACTTCCACAAGAATAAACAGATTTGTCTTGCAAGAAATATACCTACAATTCTCTTTAGAATTGAGAATGGTGAGATTTTGTCTCACATGCTTTGGACTTGTTATCAGGAGGGACCAGTCCCTGGAGAATGACATCATGTTTGTTAGAACAGAGGGTCAGTGAAAAAGAGGAAGACTCTCAAGTAAATGGACTGACGTAGTGGCTACATTATGAGCTCAAATATAGGAATGATTGTGAGAACGGTACATTACTGGGCAGTATTTGATTCTGTTGTACTGTGGGTCACTATGAATTGGAATGAACTCGACTACACAGAGCAACAACAGTGAAAAATGGAAGGTTCCTGGGTGTTGTGAATGGTTTAAAATTGACTATTAAAGTTCAAAATCATTCAGACACACCATGGAAGAAAGGTCTGGCAAGTCTGTTTACATAACAGGTTCCAGCCATGAAAACCCTGTGGGATAGTTTTGCTCCATAACACACGAGATTGCCATAAATTGGAATTGACTTGATGACAGTGGGTTTTCTTTGTTTGTTTTGTGTTTTGTTTTGGCCTAGTTCAAAATAGGCGGAGTCCCTGAGTGGAACAACAGTTAATGCTCTAGGCTGGTAACCAATCAGTTGATGGTTCCACTCTACTCAGAGATACCTTGGAGCAAAGGCCTACTTCCAAAATAATAATAAGAAAAACAGTCACTGCAATCCTAATTCAACTTTGATGTTTGATAAACAAGGGATTGCCATGAATTGGAATCAACTCTATGGCAACTGGATTTTTAGTGCAAAGTGTAAATACAGGCCTCTTTGCTCAACAATTATTAAGACTTTCAAGATGCCAGCAGTAGAACAGTAAACACACAGCCCTTCTGTGTGTGGGGTCTCTGAGATTGTCCCTGCTCAAAAGTAATGTTCCCTGTGCATGTATCCTTGGTATTCTCTGGTCTTATGATTGGCATTCAAGGCCTGTTTCCCAGGAAATTGCCAAAATCATGGGCCCTGGTCCTGAGGACTTACTTTCTTATCACAAAACTTGTCTTGATTGAAGTAGATATTTGATGCTGTTTGGAACCCACATTCCTGGGACAGGGATGGGACAGAGGGCTGAGGACGAGGAATAGGACTTTGTCGGTACCTCTTCTTCCTGGCTACATGACCTCAGGAAGGCAACTCACGTTCCCCCATCTCATTTCTGTACGATGGAGATTATGTTACCAACCTCTAAGCAGCATGAGACTTACTAGTTAAGGTGCTCTGAGAAGAAGGCCAAAATGTGCTTGGGCTGTAAGAGTTAAATGGAGATCACCCTACCCTCTCACTTCTCCAAGTATCACTAACCAGGGCCAGCTTTATACCCAAAGTAATGGTCATGTGACCACGGGGGAGCATGGATGCAGTTGAGGACCAACTCAATGCAATATATGGCTAGCAAGATGTTCTGTTCCCCTAAACCAGCTGTCATTAGGTCGATTCTGTTTCCTGGTGATGTCATTTGTGTCAGAGTAACACTGTGCTTTGATAGAGTTTTTAGTTGGTGATTTCCCAGAATTAGATTGTCAGGATTTTCTGAGCCATCTCTGGGTAGATTCGAACCACAGCTGAACACGTTAACCATTAGTATCACCCAGGGACTCCTCTTGTCTCCCTACTTTATTTGCCTTCAAACACACACACATATACCTACACCTACGGTTGCCCTCCACAGTACCCCGAGAACCCATTGAGTCTTTGACCTGGGTTCTCACAGTACTATCTACCCAGAATTCATCCCTCCCTACAGGCAGCTCTCAAGGAGGGCTTGAACGCAATAAGGAGTGAACTGGGGAATGAAGAACAGGGGAAGAAACCTATGTGTGAAAGGAAGTGGACAGTTGTGGCCCGGTGCATTCACATCTCAACCAGTGATTGCCATCTCTTTGCTAGCAGTCTGTTCACTGGCACTGCATCGTTTCCGCCCACCTTGCCCTGGCAGAGTTGCAGGTGCTAATTAGCAGCCAAGTGGCAGACTGTGGGAAGGAGGGAGGAAGCCAATGGTCTAAACTCTTTGGCTTAGAGAATTTAGAACTCATCAGAGGAAATATTTGGCTGTTGTGGAGAAAGTTGGCTCTTGCAGAGCTTAAGGGCAGTCTGGTAGGGCCACAGGTAGCTAGAAGAAAGGGAGTTTAGGGCCCTCAGCCTCCCTGTTTCGGAGTCCTGGTGTGGCACTGTGGGCTAATGAGCTGGACTGCAAAATTGATTTGAATCACAAAGTCACCAGTTCAAACTTACCAGCTGCTCCTTGAAAACCCTATACAGGGTCGCTATGGGTCAGATCCCACTCTACAGCACTTAACAACAACAACAACAACAACAACAAATTGCTATCTCTAAAGCATTGCTAATGATTGAATTGCAAATTTCTCCTGTCTCCAAGCAGATTCTGTTGTTGTTGCAGTGGAGTGGGTTCTGACTCACCACAACTCCAATACAACAAAAGGAAATATTGCTTGGTCTTGAACCATCTTCATGAGCACTGGCATACTCAGATGTAAGGTGCTCCTCTCCCACCACTATATCGCACAACATTCTGTTGTGATCCAGAGCGCTGTCATTGACTTGTGTTCAGAAGTAGATTGCCAGGCATTTCTTGCTTGTCTGTCTTACTCTGGAAGCATCACGCAAATCTGTCCTCCAAGGGTAGCCGGAGTATATTTAAAATATTAGTGACTTAGCTTCAAGCATCATAGCCACAATGCAAACCACCATAATAAAAGGGGACTTCAAAATTTCATGGAAAAATTCTATCGTCTTTTAATTCCATTCTTTCTATAAACTTTTTGAAGGCCCCTTGTATGACAAACTAACTAAGGTAGTGGAAAGCAAAGTTTAGTCTCATAATCTGTATAAGGAAACTGGTGGTGCAATAGTTAAATACTCAACTACTACCCTAATGGTTGGTGGTTTGAACTCACTAGCCGCTCACTGGGAGAAAGATTGATAGCCTAGGAAGTCCTGTGGGGGCAGTTCTACTCTGCCCTATAGGTTGCTATGAGTTGGAATTAACATAACTACACAATTTGTGTTTTAGGAGCATAGAGAAGGTAGAAGAGAAAAACACAAAGGGGAAAAGCTAAACAGGAAGGCTTTTGGTCTTCCATTTAGCAGTTTTCCTCAGGCAATACATCCCTCTTAACATACTGGGAGAAGCAAAAAGTAGGGGGAGAAGAACCACTTTTCTCCCAGGATGGAGGTGTTTGCGGGTTTTTGTGTTGTGAGGCAAGGGTACCGCATATACTCTGACCTGGAATCTGGGGCTGCTTTCTCTCTTTTTGAAGAGTTTTATTTTAATATCTTATAAATTAAGTGATATTTGTTCTTGTTCTGGTTCATGTATATGGGTGAATTCCAATCCAGAGGCACCTGGGAATAAAGGCCTGGTGATCTACTTCCTAAAAATCAGCCACTGAAAACCCTTGGGATCACAGTTCTACTATGACACACACAGGGTTACCATGAGTAGGAATCAGCAGGATTGCAGTTTTTTGGGTTTTTCTGGTAGATAGCCTAGAAAGTACAAACAAGAAAAAAAAAAAAAAAGCTGTCTTTCTCTACTTCTGTTGTACTTTTGGTTACTATGTATAAACATAACTATTAAACATAACTATTGGAGCTCTGGTAGTGTAGTGGCTATGAATTGGGCTGTGAACCCCAAGATCAACTGCAACGTCAGCAATTCCGTGGTAGAAAGATGAGGCTTTCTGCTCCTGTAAAGATTTACAGCCTCGGAAACTCTGTATGAGTCGAAACTGACTCCACGGCACATAACAACAACAACACTGTTAACATTTTGGTCTGTATCTTTCCAGATTTCTGCCTATGTAATTGCACTATGATTTTATCTTACCAGCTTTTATTTTTCACTTATAACACATCGTAGACATCTTTTCATGTCCATAGATGTGAATCATGGATTGTTTTTTAAGGCAGAATACTTCAAACTTACCAGCTGCTCCTCAGGATTCCTATCCAGGGTTGCTATGAGTCGAAACGGACTCAATGACACTTAACAACAGCAACAATTCCAATGTGGGACATTGGTGGTTCAGTGGTAGACTTCTTACTTCCCCTGCAGAAGACGTGGGTTTGATTCCTGGCCAGTGCATGGCCACCACTCATCTGCCGGTGGAAGCTTGCATGTTGCTGTGATGTTGAGCAAGTTTCAGCAGAATTTCCAGGTTAACAGGGATGAGAAAGAAAGACCTGAAAAATCAACCAGTGAAAACCCTGTGGATTATAAAGTTCGGATTCACAACTAATTATGAAGATGTGCAGAACCGGGCAGCATCTAGTTTCATAGTAGGGACTCCATGGTACCTAACAACAGCAACACACTATTACACGGTTTGGATGTCTTTAAATCCCTGTTCGGGGAGTCTCTGAGAGCAGATGATTTAATGCTTGAGTGCTAACCACTCAGAGACACCCCAGAAAAAAGGCCTGGAGTTCTGTTTCTGAAAGGCCCCAGTTTTGAAAACCCTATGAAGTGTGTAGTTCTAGACTTTACAACACATAGGGTCACCATGAATTGGAATTGACTGGAAGGCAACTGGTTTGAAATTTAAGTGTTCCTTTGTTGTGGTCATTGTGACGATCAACAATGCTACAGTAGCTTAATTTTCAGGCATATCCTTAGACCAAATTTCTAAATGAAGTTCCATAGATATGCTTTTGTGTACATTTCAAACGTTTTAGATTGGAAGATCTCAACCAGGGGCAACTCCGCCTTTCTTCCAGAGGACATTTACAGTATCTGGAGACAGTTTTAGATATTACAACTTGGCAGGGGAGCGGGGTGGGAGGGAGAGGGAGATACTGTTTGCTATTGGCATCTATCTAGTGGGTACAAACCAGGGTGCTACTAAACATTCCCTAGTGTACAGGACAGACCCCACATCAAAGCATTATCCTGTCCAAAGTGTGAATAGCAGCAAGGTCAAGAAATTCTGCTTTAAATTCATGGGCATTTTTTATCTTTTGCAATATTTATGGGGATGGAGCTTTCACACCTTGGATATAATGAGGTATATGGATTCGGTTTAACTGATTGGTACACAACCCAAACAGAGTGAATCCCATTGTACCTACCACTTGGAGGAGGGCTTGGATGCCCAAGTTGTTTTGGAGCAGGGAAAATGTGTGTGTTTGTGCCTCTTGGAGTTTCTCTAGTATTCAGGAGAGAAAGAGAGGAGGTAGAAAAGTGAGAGGCAGAGGGGAAAGGGATATGTGTGTGGTGCTGGACAATGTGATCGTTTTTTGTAATGTAATGAGGATTGTAAGTATTCTTTAGAGATCTGAAGGCCAGTTGTGAGCACTGAGAACCCAGGACACATGGAGCTGAAGAATAGTGGAGGAGGGAACAGATGAGAAAGTCTCTATTATCTTCTCTAAAGCTGGCATAATGAGTGTGAAGTCTTGCGTTCTAGGGAGCTGACCAAGGCATACCCATCAGAAATGAAGAACGTCAGTACTTCCCACCCCCCAAATTACAGTGCCGTGAGATCTGGAATCTTGTCCTATCAATCAAGTCTCCTCTCCAAGTAAACCTGTGACACTCATTGAGACCGACTGCTTTATTTGGACAGCTTAAAATGTGTTACAAAAGACATTCATTCAAAATATAAATAGAAGGAAGCATCAAAAAACTCATGGAAAAAATAGTATGAAAAGCTAATGGAAGTTGTCCACCGAGTTTTTTGAAGCCCCCGCATATTTACTGAGTACCTACTAGATGCTGAGGACCATATGAGGCATTGAATAAAATAGACCATTCCCTGTCCTCATGGAACGTATAGTCTCCAATAACGTATCAAGCAATGTAAGTGCTATGAAGAGAAACACACAGGATAACACGGAACAGAGAGGGGGAGCACCCCACTTAATGTGTGTGGGGGATGGGAAGAGGAGGAGGTGGGAGTCAGGGAAGCCCCTCATAAGACGTAATATCTGAGTAAAGAACTGAAGGATCAGTAGGAGTTAGCCCAAAGCAAGGACTATAGATAGACCTTTTCCTGGAGATCTTTCCTCATAAGGCGTTTCATTGTGGTCTTTCATGAAGGAATGTGATTGGATTAAATATTCTTTCAAAAGTCATGGTCCTTTATGTTCATGTTTTTCTTTATGAAATATTGTCAACATAGTGAACATTATATGGAATGATGTAGCAATCACCCTTATTCCCTTGTCCAAGCCACCCTGGTTTCTCTTTCTGCAGCTGTATCTCAGCTTCTGCTCTTGACCTTGATTGTCCATTCTCAATACCATACCTAGAGTTACCCTGTCTTATCACGTCATTTCTCTGCTCAGAACTCTACAATGTTTTCCACCACATTCATATTTAAAACCCCAGTCTATGTACTCGTCCTACATGATCTGGTCACCCTCTCTGAGCTCATTTCTGCTCTATCACCATGGCCATCTTGTAGTTCTCCAAGCACAACAGTCCCATTGAAGGCTGTTCCCTCTGTCTGGGATGCTTTTGCTAGATAGTCACAGATTTGTTCCTTCTCCACATGGAGGTCTTGACTTAGATATCGACTTTCCAATGAAGCCTTCATTGACCACTATGGTAGGTGGAAAAGCACCCAACCCCAGATGTTCATATACTAGTCCTCAGAACCTAAAAATATGTTATGTTATATAGTAAAAGGGACTTTGGAGATATTGAGATGGAGAAATTGTCCCAATTGCCCAGATGGGTCCAATGTGTAAGTGGTAGATAAACGAGTTGCAGCTATTGCTTTACTCTTGTGTGAATAGGAATGGTGAGAGATGAGGGACATGCGCAGAGCACTAGCAGCACGGGCTTCACTGCCTTCTCACCAAAAGCATGCTCTTAATTCCTATGTTGTTGTTGTTAAGTGCCGTCGAGTCGGTTCTGACCCATAGCGACCCTGTATAGGATTTCCAAGGAGCAGCTGGTAAGCTTGAACTACCGACCTTGCAGTTCAAATGGCTTTGCAGTCTGGCGCATTAACCCACTTGTTGTTGTTGAGTGCCGTCGAGTCGGTTCGGACTCATAGCGACCCTGTACACAGGGTTTCCAAGGCTGTAAATCTTTATGGGACTAGAAAGCCTCATCTTTCTCCTGCGGTAGTTTCGAACTGCTGACCTTATGGTTCGCAGCCCGATTCATAACCACTACACTACCAAAGCTCCTTATTAGTTATTCCTAAAATTGCCTATACTTTGCAAATTGTTCCCTGATTAATGAGAAGTGGGAATAAAATGTAAGCCAACTGTTTGTGGTGCTGTGGGTTAATGGGCTGGACCGCAATGTCGGTTTGAACCACGAGGTTGGCACTTCAAGTTCACCCAACTGCTCCTTGGAAACCCTATACAGGACCCCTATGGGTAGGAACCGACTCAACAGCACTGAACAACAACAACAGCAATAGATGGATAGGGTTTTTTTTTTTCTTTCCTGGAAGTATGGTAAGAGTGTGGATCCCTGGTGTGGTGCTGTGGGATAAAGCACTGGACCACAAGGTCAGTTTGAACTGCAGGGTCAGTGGTTCAAACTAGCCAGTGAGTCCTATACAGGGTTGCTATGAGTCGGAATCGCCTCGACGGCACTTAATAACAACATAAGTGTTCAAGAGGTGTAACCAGTGGTTGAGGAATGCTGGTGTGGCGTGTAGTTTAAGCACTCGATCTCAAGGTCGGTTTGAACCACAAGGTTGCTGGTTCAAACTCACCAGCCGCTCCTTGGAAATCCTGTACAGCATCGCTGTGAGTCTGAATCAACTCAATGGCACTGAACAACAACAACAAAGGAGACTTTTAGCTGCAATCTTCAGGGCTCCCAGGCACTGCTCCTCTGACAGACCGAACTAGGGAGGAAAGGTGGGGATTGTTGTTAAGTGTCCTTGAGTGGGGACTTAAGGACAGGTGGGGACTGTTGTTGTTGTCAGGTGCCATTGAGTCGGAACTGACTGATGGTGACCCCATGCACAGCAGAACGAAACAATGTCCGATCCTGGGCCAACCTCACTACCACTGCCACACTTGAGTCCATCAATGATGCCACCTGGCCAATCCATCTTGTTAGGGGTCTTCCTCTTTTTCTCTGACCCTCCACCTTACCCAGCATGGCATCCTTCTCCAGCGACTGTTTCCTCCGGACAATATGTCTAAAGTATGCGAGACGAAGCTTAGCCATCCTGGCCTCCAAGGAGCACTCTGGCTGCACTTCTTCCAAAACAGATCTATTGGTTCTTTTGGCAGTCCATGGCACTTTCAGTATTCTCCTCCAACACAACTCAAAGGCAACAATTCTTCTACGCTCTTCTTTATTCACTGTCCAGCTTTCACATCCATATGAGGTTATTGAAAATACCATGGCTTGGGTCAGACACACCTTAGTCCTCAAGCTGACATCTCTGCTCCTCAACACTTTGAAAAGTTCCTGTGCAGCAGATTTGCCCAATGCAATACGTCATCTGATCTCTTGACTGCTGCTTCCACGAGTGTTGATAGGTGGGGACTAGAGGAGAGAAAATTATATGGAGGGAAATATCACAAATATTCTTTTATATTTGGCTAATGGCAGAAATTTTACAGAAAGGGCTAGGGAGGAAAATAAGCAAAATACATTTCACTTAGGTGTTTTTCTAAGGTATTTTTTGGTTTTTATAATTTGCTATAATTTCAAATTTATGAAACAGTGGTATGAATAGTGTAAGGTACGCCTGTAAGCCCTTTACCCAGATTCACCAAATGTTAACATTTTGATTCCTCCTTTCTCTTTTTTCAAAATGTATATGTACGAATACATATTTTTAAAACCATTCAAGAATAATTTGGAAATATTAGACCTCTTTATCATTAAGTACTTCCATATATATTTCCCAAGAACAAGGCCATTCTCTTACTTAACCCTAGTTAGTCATTTCTGAACATTTTGATTTTGCAGTATTGTCAAATGCCTTCATACTACCCCTCCCCCACCCCCCAAAAAAAAGCACTGAAAGAGGCTGAGTTGGTGAGCCTTGGCAAGCTTTATCCAATGGAACACTGAAGCATAAGTTAAGGCTCGGTATCACCACCATCAGATTCCTGTTGTGGTACTGTAGGATCAGCACTGGACTGCGAACCACAAAGTCGGCACTGCAAACCACCCACTGGCTGCTCCTTGGTGACATCATGTGTGTCAGGATAGAACTGTACTCCATAGGATTTTCAATAGCTGATGATGTTTTTGATAAGGTCAGCAGTTTGAAACTACCAGCTGTTCCGCGGGAGAAAGATGAGGCTTTCTGCTCTCATAAAGATTTACAGCCTCGGAAACCCTGTACAGTGTTGCTGTGAGTGGGAACCGACTCCATGGCACATAAGAACAACAACAACAACCAGGTCTTTCTTCCAAGGCACCTCTGGGTGAACTTGAACTTCCAGCCTTTCGATTAGCAACCAAGCACTGACCATTTGCAAAATACCATTGGTTTTATTTATTTATTTATTTTCATATTTAATTTGAAAAACAAAATCTTTTGTAAATTTGTGGAACATTTTGGGCCTTAAAGGACACCGTCTACGTAATATCCTGTTGTTTTTAAGTGCTGTCGAGTTAGTTCCAACTCATAGTGACACTGAATAGAGTTTCTGAGGAGTGGCTGGTAGGTTTAAGCCACTGACCTTGCATTTAGCAGTCCGGTGCTTATCTTGTAATGCACAACCAGGAATCCACCTGAGATCCTAAATTACTAATATTCTCCTTCCTTAATAGTCTACTTCAATGCAATGACCTATTGTTTATTTATTAACCATGAGAATCCTTTTAAGAGACAGAATTTCACAGCCAGTAGGGGACTTAGATATTCTTCTAATCCTGCTTTACACTAAGCCAAAAGACACTACTCTTGTCAATATTGGAGCATTGGTTGGGAATGGAGCCTACAGATCCTAACTCTAGTTCTGAAAGATCCTTTTAGATAGAACCAATTTAATGTGCATGAGTGGAGTTCAGTAGTCTCTTGGAACCTCTCAAGGTCTAGAGAGGAGATGTTGAGTGTTGAGAGTCCTAATCTCTAGCTCTTCAGACCACCCAGCTTTTCTGCTTATGCACTGAGCTTCCACATAGGATTTTCTATGAAGAAAGGGACTATTTTATTTTTATTTTTTTAAATTAGGCCTAAATAAAGGCAGAATTAGGCTTCTAGACTTAAGGAGTCCTGCTATGGTGCTGTAGGATAAACACTGGACCACAAGGTCGGTTTGAACCTCAAAGTCAATGGTTCAAACTCACCAGCCACTCCTCAGAAACCCTGTACAGGGTCACTATGAGTCAGAATCAACTTAGTGGCACTTAACAACAACAACAAGAGAGATTTTAAGATAGGCTCAGCTGAAAAAAAGGAGGCAAGGACATTATTTATTGCAAGTATAAGCCAAGGCCCCTTCTCCAAGGATAGCGCCTCCAGACTTCATCATTGCTGTGTGCAGTGTAATCATCTGGGAGTGAATAATGTACTCTCAGACTTTATGACTATGAAGCAATAACCAATTCAAGAGAGGAGAAGGTGGGCCAGGAAGATTGTGGGCTATAGTACATTCCTCAAGGGAGTTGGAAGGAAGAGGATCCATGTCTATCTCCATATCTGCCCAGATGTTGAATCTTCTGACAATATATTGTGACTCTCAGATATATCTTTTTGTTAATTGAAGGTGTGGCGCTATAGGATAAGCACTGGACTGCTAACTGCTAGGTTCAAACCCACCAGCAATTCCTTGGCAACCTTATAATGGGTTGCTATGGGTGGGCACCGACTCGATAGCACTTAACAACAACAACAAATGTATTTTTTCATTTTGACTTAATGAAAAAAAAAAATTCAAAGAAACAGTGCTGTTTTTTCTAAAGTCCAAGAGAGGAACCAGAAGAAAATGCTGACAACTTTTTCCACTCCAAGTTCCCTCTTCTTGCCATGACATCATTAATTTTTTTTTTTAATTAAATGTTTGTATTTTGCATTGAGTGAAAGTTTACAGGGCACATCATCAGCTTCACATTCAACCATTCATATAGCTTGTTTCATTACATTGATTATTATCCCCTCCATATATCATCAGTTTACAGTGTTTCTCTCTATCCTCTTTAGCTTTTTTTTTTCTTTTTTTTTGAATGCGGGGGACTTGCCTTTTTGGAATTTACAGTCTCGGCTTTTAGGGAAGGTTTTTACATTTGTCTGTGGATATCCAGGGCTCATGTATGAGATTACTAACAAGCATTACTGAATAATCAGATGAGGGACAGTTTGCTATGTCTACTAGGTAGCTAGAGTCTGATCCTCAGAGCCTATGGTTTGGACGGTCAACAACGCTTGGGGACATCATTAATTTTTAACATGGAGGTGCTAGTTGGTTTGCTAGTTGGTGCAGCAAACTTATAGGTGAGGTTTGAAATTTGGAGGGTAGGAAAGAAAAGGTGGTTGCTGGAAGGTCCTGAGGGAGTGTAGAGTTCAGGCACCCTGGGCTACATGATCTGTAAAATAAATTAGAGCAAAGCCTGCAAAGCAATTTAAAAACAGATGGGTTTCCTGAAACCTCAACCAAATAGTGTTTCCATGACAACATCGCAGCTGATCTTGTCTTTTGTTTAAAGTAATCTCCCCACTGTATAGACAGAATCTTTGGGGTCAATTGAAAGAAGATGGCCTATATGAGAACAATCAGACTAAACTGAGAGGGAAGGAGACAAGATTTGGTGTCACCACTAAGACTGTAGGAAGGGTCTCCTGAGTTACGGAACAGAGTCAGCAGTTGCCTGCTCTAATGATTGCTGGAAATGCTGGCAGCAGTTCTTTAAGCTGGAATGGCTGTAGTACTTCCCCTTCCTGTCTCTAGGCTTTGGTAGCAGAAAACACTTGCCAACCTGGAATTCAATCTTTTGATAAAATTTTTATAGAGCAGCTAGCATTGGATTCAGCCAAAAGCATCTATCATGCTAGTGAAATGCATGCTCATCACAATGAATATCTATTGTTTGCATTTCATATGATTGGAAGAAAATAAAGGCTGGGATTCCAAATCCTTGAAATGATCAGTTTCTTCTTTTGATCTACACTCTTGTGTGTGTGCTATGCTTGGGCACTATGTTAGGTGTTAAAGTTATAAAAAGGGATCAAATTAGGCATAGGCCCTCCTTTCAAGAGGCTTACAGTCTAGCTGGGGGTGATGGAGCAGTGGCATGACAACAAATGATGACACAAGGTGATACTCCATATCAGAGTTTCAGACAGTAAAGTTCATGGTAATGAAAAAGAGCAGCACTGTCTTCCTGGGCTAGGGTGACTGGGAGAGGTTCATGGAGGTTTGGAGGCATGAACTGGGCTTGGACTTGGACAGGAGGAGGATTCTGATGACAAGTAAGTGAGGTCATTGTGAGGACTGGGACTGCAATGAGCAAGCATGGGCAACTCATTCTGGGAGAAAGGAGCAGAATTATTTTAAGTGTTTGTAGTATGGATGGTGGAAGGTAAAGATGACAGTGGAAGATTGGGAGCTCAGATTGTTGAATTCTGAAGGTCAAGGAAGGGTGTTTAGAATTTACCCTGTAGGCAGTGAAGAATTATCAAAGGTCTTAGAGCAATGGGAGGTATTTTAGGCAAAATAATGCTGCCAGATATATAATCTGGTAATCATGCCTTAGATAGATTAAAGAGGGAAGGCACCATGGGCAGGGAGATTGACTAGGAAGTCATTTCAACAGTTCAGGGGTTGGGATGGAGTCGAAGGATTGAGTAGATAGGGATGAGTGGATGCATGAGTGGAATGGAAGAATGAAATGATGGATGCCAGAGATACTGAGAAGAACAGACTAACAGGATCTAGAAAGGATGCAGAGGAAGGGTGTAAGGTTTAAGTTTCAGGTCAATAGGAAAGAAATGGCATCTTAAAAAAGTTGTTATCTATTGTATACTATGCCCCATGTTAAGCAAAAAGATAAGAAGAAAAATCCTGCCCATAAATAGTTTATAGACTAGTTGTTGTTGTTAAATGTCGTCGATTCAGTTCCGACTCATAGCGACCTTGTACAGGGTTTCTGAGAGCAGCTAGTGGATTTGAACTGCTGACCTAGCAGTTAACAGCCCATTGCTTATCCTACAGTGCCACACTAGGGCTCATTTGTTGTTGTTGTTATGTGCCGTGGAGTTGGTTCCAACTCACAGCGACCCTGTACAGGGTTTCTGAAGCTGTAAATACGGGAGCAGAAAGCCTCATCTTTCTCCCGTGGAACAGCTGGTAGACCTTGCAGTTCGCAGCCCGATTCGTAACCACTACGCTACCAGAGCTCCTTACTTAGGAGAAGACAATCCTCATGATAGGTGCTAGGGTAGAAGGCCGAAAGGAAGGAGTGGTCAGGTCTGGAGAGGGAGAAGGAGATGGTGTCAGCTAAAGGTTTCCAAGAGATGATCTTGAGCTGTCTTGAGGGGAAACTTGATTGAGGAAAGAAGATTTTAAGGGTCATATATGAATCAGATTCTTATCAACAGAGAAAAGATCGAAGTTGTCAAGGACTTCATTCTTCTTAGATCAACAACTATCAACACTCATGGAAACAGTAGTCAAGAAATCAGAGTTTTGCATTAGGCAAATCTGCTGCACAGGAACTTTTTAAAGTGTTGAAGAGCAAAGATGTCATCTTGAAGACTAAGGTGCGCCTGACTTCAAGACATGGTATTTTCAATAACCTCATATGCATGCAAAAACTGAGCAGTGAATAAGGAAGACCATAGAAAAATTGATATTTTTCAGTTATGGTGTTGAAGGAGAATATTGAAAGTACTATGGGCTGCCCAAAGAACCAACAGATCTGTGTTGGAAGAAGTGCAACTGGAATGCTCCTTGGAGGCCAGGATAGCCAGACTTCGTCTCTCATACTTTGGACATATTGTCAGGAGGGACCAGACGTTAGAGAAGGATATCACGTTTGGTAGGGTGGAGGGTCAGAGAAAAAGAGGAAGACCCCCAGCAAGATGGATCAGCAAAGAGGCAGCATCAATGGACTCCAGCGTGGCAACAATAGTGAGGTTGGCCCAGGATCGGGTAGTGTTTCATTCTGCTGTGCGTAGGGTCGTTATGAGTTAGTACCAACTTGATGGCACCTAACAACACCAACAACAATATGAATCAGAACTGACTTGATGGCACTTAACAACAACAACAATTTGATTTCAGAGTTGACTTTTGGGGTGAAGCAGAATATCTGAGTGGGATGCATGTGTCCATTCAGTTCATTGTTATGGAGGGACCATGGATAGGACTAGATGGGGTACTACTTTGGGAATACAAAAATAAATAAGGCTTGCTCCCTGCCCTGGTGGACTAGCTCATCTCATGAGGAAAACGATGCGAAGAATTCCTGGTGTGGCACTGTGGGATCAGCACTGGACTGCGAACCACAAGGTAGACAGTTCAAACCCACCAGCTGCTCCTTGGAAACCCTTATAGCATTTAACAACAACAACAAGTGAGGAAAAGTATTTATTCCAGCATTCAAAGACATTTATTGAGAACCTACTACTTGCCAGGTACTGCTGTGGTTTCTGGGAATACAAGAGCAAATAAAATGGACCCAACTCCCTGTTCTCAGGGAGGCCACATTCTAGTTAAGAACCCACTTAAATAAAAGGCAAACTTAGGCTAAGCAGTAAAACCCAGGATCAAGGAAGGGGGTCGGGGATGAGAGAGAAGGAGCAGTCAGTTCCAACAGGGTGATCGGTGCTGTAAAGTGAAGGTCTGACTGGCAGAGTTGTTAAACAGAGGTTGGAGATGTCAGTTAGGAACCGAAAGGAAGGGTCAGGTCAGATTGTGCACTTCATGATTATGAGGGGTTGCTCTTGCTGTTTCATGGAGAGGAATGTTTGTAGCTGTGACAGCTGAACTCATGCCCGAGGGACCCGGTGAGTGTTGTACCCAACGATGTGCCCCTTCTTAGTGGAGCGAAGCTGTCAGCCCTTCTTTTTCAGGGTCTGTAAGTGCTGCTTGTAGCTGAATGCTATTGGAGCCCAGACCAGATGACCCACCATAACCAAAGGAGTAGTGCATTTGGCTGCTTGCAGGCCCACATTCACAGAGCGATATCCCTGACACAAACATGAGATGCTGCTACACTGAATCAAAGCTTGTTTACTGATGTAAAAGAGAGTGGTCTATGGAAAGAGCATGGGTCAGCAACTGTAACGTCCCTCCAAACAGGAACCTGTGGGGTTCATTCCCAATTTTGACCTATGCTACCCTCATAGCTGTATGTGGTAAGATTCCTTCTCAGGATGCCATTGAAATCAGTGTTTTTGCTCAAGTGCTCTGAGAGTCTCAGAAGTTTAATGTGCAATGGCTGGCCTTCAGCTCCCTCAGAGAAGTGGTCAGCGTCTGTGTGCGTCATCTGTCCCAGCTCAGTTATTTTTCTGAGGATTCTCATTAATAAGAGTGGTGGAGCCCCTTGAGTATGTCCTGCTGAACAGATGTGAGAAAGTCAGCATTTTTTTTTTTTTAAATCAATATGTTTTTGTGCTGTTTAGCAGGATTTACAAGGTTATATAGTTAGCGTTTTAATAAACTGATAAACTGAGTGGGCTTTCGCTCAGACGCTGGCAAGGAGGCGGAGAATCCTTTCTGTTGACCATCACCAGCATCTGGCTCTATTGGGGCTGGGGCATAAGAAAGTCCTGGAGAAAGAGCTTAGTAAAGCAGGACCTGTGGGCAAAGTGCAGACCAATAACCTATGGCTAGAAAGAGTTTTGATGGTTCTTTTTGGGAAGCTGAGCTCTTCCTGTAGAGATTGGCAAGGGGGTCTCAGGGTTCTGCTTGTCCCCTCTCCTGTAGCGGGTGAGCAGCTTGGAATCTTCCAAATGTCTTCACATGCTCCTCACAGGGGTGCTCTCAGTAATCCAGTTTGGGAATCAACCACAATTACTCTACCAGCTAATTCAACTATTTCTATTGTTTACTTTTTTGAAGTCTCACAAGCAGCCAAATAAATATCATATCCACTATTATCTTGGCATGTTGTTGTTGTTGTTAAGTGCCATCGAGTCGGGTCCGACCCATAGCGACCCTGTACAGAGTTTCCGAGGGTGTAAATCTTTACGGGAGTAGAAAGCCTCATCTTTCTCCCACGGAAGAGCTGGTAGTTTTGAACTGCTGACCTGGAGATTAGCAGCCCGATTCGTAACCACTATGCTACCAGAGCTCCTATGCTAATAATGGTTAAAGGAGTTCTGGTAGCATAGTGGTTACGAATCGGGCTGTGAACTGCAAGGTCAGCAGTTCCAAAATACCAGCCCTTCCATGGGAGAAAGATGAGGCTTTCTGTTCCCATAAAGATTTACAGCTTAGGAAACCCTGTGCAGGGTCGCTATGAGTCGGAACCCACTCCACGGCACATAACCACCAACCACCTCCAATGGTGGTTAATGTGCTAGACTGCAATGTATGTTTGAATCACAAGGTTGGCAGTTCAAGTTCGCCAGCCGCTCCTCAGAAACCCTATACAGGGTCGCTATGAGTCAGAACTGACTCAACGGCACTTAACAACACCAACAACAAGCACCAAGCTAAGGGCTGTATTTGTTGTTGTTGTTAGATGCCATTGAGTCAGTTCTAACTCATAGTGACCCTGTGCACAACAGGATGAAACACTGCCTGGTCCTGTGGCATACTCATAATTATTGCTATGTTTGTGCCCCTTGCTGCTACCCCTATGACAATCCAACTCATTGGGAGTCTTTCTCTTTTTCTCTGACCCTCCACTTTTTCAAGCATCATGTCCTTCTTCAGGGACTGGCCCTTCTGGACAATATATTAGAAGTACAAGAGATGACGTTTCACCATCCTCCCTTCTAAGGAACATTCTGGCTGTACTTCTTCCAAGACAGATTTGTTTTGTTCTTCTGACAGTCCATGGTACTTTCAATAATCTTTGCCCACATCTTAAATGGACTATATATTAATTTTATTTAATCTTCACATTACCTCTGTGATCACTACCAGTTACCTTTAGTAGATTTAGACTCACGGTAACCACATATATTGTACTGCAGAACTGCTCCCTAGGGTTTTCATGGAGGGAGATCACCAGGACTTTCTTCTGAGGTGCATCTGAGTGGATTCAAACCACCGACCATTCAGTTAATAGCTGAATGCTTAACTGTTTGTGCTGCCTAAGAACTCCAATGGAGGTACTGAAATTGTTCCAATTAACAGATGAGGAGATGCAGGGTACTTGATTTGATCAGGGTCTTATAGCCAGTAAATGATGAAGCTGGGATATGAGGTGGTTTCAAAAGGTCTGTGGAGAAATCCCATTAGCTTTTTTCCTCCCCATTATTTAGAGAATACTTTATTAATTTCTGTAAGTGTAATCAAACTCATGTAGATAAGACCTTACATATTTAATGCAGTGCGTTATCCCTGTACAAACAAGAAGAAATATTAAGTTTAATGCTTCTAGACCAATATGGCTGTTAATTTCTGTACAATGCCAATTCAACACAGTACAACTGGGATACTGTTTCCAAAGTTGACAGCACAGCTAACGTTTCCAAAAATTCAATGTATATATATTGTTGTTAAGTGCTGTCGAGTCAGTTCTGATTCATAGTGACTCTGTATAGTGTTTCTGAGGAGCAGCTGGTGAGCTTAAACTGCTGACCTTGCAGTTCATATGGCTTCAAATCTGGTGCATTAACC
>NW_006408952.1:172950-173408 GCF_000296735.1 Chrysochloris asiatica
GGCTTTGCAGTATGGCACATTAACCCATACCGCCATACTAGGACTCCAGTAGGTTCCTATATAATCAAACTAAAACGTAATGCTCCATTTTCTAAAAATTTCTAGATATCCGTCTACAATGTATGCTTGTTTTGTACCTGAAACATTCCAAATCTAGCCTCAGTGTTATGATTCTAAATGAGGAGGAGCTGAGATTTAGCTATGACTTTTCAACCAATGACTACTACGTTATTTGAGGAACTATATAAGATTAACATACAATTATATTAAAGTAATATATGCTGTTTACCTGTGCTTTATTGACTATTCAAAGGCTTTTCCATATATATTTGTTTTATACTTTTTTCTATCTTTTTTTAAATAGAGCGTGCTGGATGTCTCTATAAATTTTGTTCAGATTACTGCAGAACCTGGAAAAGCTGTTGCTGAATAAGACTGCACTTGGTCTTTTTATATAA
>NW_006408952.1:173508-203552 GCF_000296735.1 Chrysochloris asiatica
AAAAAAAAAATGGTGCCAGGTACCACAACTGTAACAGAACTTTGCTGTTTTCTGAGGTTTTGTTGTATAATTTTTTCTAATGCCCTTTCCTGAGCCATCTTCACGATCCTTGCTGTTCTTGAGTCCATGGTTGCAGCCACTGTGTATTGTAAGCGCCTTTCAACTGAGTAAGCTAATTTTCCAGCACTAGAGTGGGCAGTGTTTTCTGTGATTTATAGCATTTTCAGAAGTAGATGATCAGACTTTCTCCCTAGTTTGTCTTAGTCTGAAACTTGTCCACCAGGGATGACCCTGATGGTATTTTAAATACTGGTGGCATAGTTTCTAGCATCATAGCAAACATGCAAGCCACTACCATATGACAAGCCGACAGATTGATAGGTGAGGAATGGGAGGTCTTAACTAACATCAAGTGCTTAATCTATATATATATATATTTTTTTTTTCCCCCCCAGATATTACGTATTTTCAGGAGCCCTGGTAGTGCAATGATTGGGCTCTTGGCTGTTCACCAAAAAGTCAGAGATTTGAACCCATCAGCCACTCTGCAAGAGGAGACCTGGTGGCTTACTCCTGTAAAGGCTACAGCCTAGGAAACTGTGGTTTCCTGAAAGTGCTGTCGAGTTGGTTCAGATTCCTAATAATGATCCTATATAGGGTTTCTGAGAAGCAGCTGGTGGGTTTGAACCACTGACCTTGTGGTTAGCAGTCCAGTGCTTATCCTACAGCACCACCACAGCAGTGTCTAGAAGTTGGAATAAACTCCACAGCACACAACAACAGCAACATTATATATTTCAACTCATTTATTCATCACAATAACCTTAAAGGTTATATAAATGGGGAAGTTGAGGCACAGATTTGGGCTTTGATTTGGAATGGCACCCGGTCTGCAAGTGACAAATTGAGATTCATTGCCTAAGCTCTTCAACACCAGGCTGTGCCATCCCTGAGTGAGGACAGGCAGGTAGAAGAAGGCATCCAGGTGACCCACGACCACCACTGCTTCCATATTGCCACTGTCAACCTTTTTCACTTGCATAATAAAGTGATCGGAGTCCTGGTGTAGCACTGTAGGATAAATACTGGACTATTAAACACATCCTGGTGTGGCACTGTGAGCTAATGCGTCAGACTGCAAAGTCGCTTGAACTGTAAGGTCGGTGGTTCAAGCTTGCCAGCTGCTCCTTGGAAACCCTATAAAGGGTCTCTATGGGTCAGAACTGACTCGAAGGCACTTAACAACAACAACAATTAAACACAAGTTTGGTCATTCAAACCTACCAGCGAATCCTCAGAAACCCTATACAGGGTCTTTAGGAGTCTGCAATGGCACTTAACAACCACCATCACCACCAAGTAGTTGATTGTGCCATTGATTGGGGATTCCAGCAGGGACTGGAATGTTATACATGTTCATGTTATACATGTTCAGTGTGAGGGGTCCATGGAATATGCACTCCTCCTAGAGCTTTATGTCACTGAGCCAGGGAGTTTCTACACCCACACTAAATCATTTTACTAGTCTACATTTAAATGACAGATTTATAAGAAAAAAACTAACCAATTACTAGAGCAGGTCTAAAGTCTCCCATAATCTGATGTGATTCTTGTCTGTTTTCAGTCCACTGACTGCATGGCAGATTAAAATGTGAAGGTTTGACAGAAAA
The DNA here is from genome assembly GCF_000296735.1 of Chrysochloris asiatica. Lineage (NCBI taxonomy): Eukaryota > Metazoa > Chordata > Mammalia > Afrosoricida > Chrysochloridae > Chrysochloris > Chrysochloris asiatica. The sequence continues at coordinate 175,179 of NW_006408952.1, forward strand.
ATAATGTAGCTATGCCAGCTTCAATGTTTCAGGCATAAAATTAAATTTAACATTGAATTATGCAGCAGTTGAAGATTTGTCATCATAAGGCTTGCCCAGACAAATATAATTTAGGGGGCTAGTGGTTTGAAGAATGAATAATATAAGTAAAATATAGAATCAAATAAGAGTTGAGACTATATCTATCTATCTATCTATCTATCTATCTATCTATCTATCTATCTATCTATATATATCTATATATATATATATTCCGGGTGTGGTGCTGTGGGCTAATGTGTCAGACTGCAAAGTCGTTTGAATTGCAAGGTTCACCTGCTGCTCCTTGGAAACCGAATACAGGGTCACTATGGGTTGGAATCGACTTGATGGCACTTAACAATAACCATATATTATATATATATAAGGTGGTGTTAAGTGATTCCTTTTGGTTGAGTTGTTTTATATCACCTTCCTCTTGGCCAATTTGACCAAGAGACTAAGATATGTTGGACAACTACTGGAATCTGGAAATACCTAAATCTTAACCCTGTCCTGACCGTCTCTTTCTTTTATCTATTTTCCCAATCACATGACCTTTTGGGGGCCTTCACTCTGCAATCCTCCTATTTTTCTAGTTAGCTGGATGGTTTAGTCTGCCAACAGAGTAATTTCTGAATTCTTTCCATCCTGTGCACCTTGACCCAGACACAGGTCTTTCCCATATTGGGGTCTTGGGTGTCTTACTGTTATTGCTCTTTTCTGCAAAGTGTCCAAAGGGCGTCTACTCAGTTCTATGACCTGGCCTTTGAGGCTTGTCATTTCTGTCAGCATATGAAGTGAAATATAGGTCAGTCTCACAGATTATCCCAGTGTTAAAAATAAAAGCATCATTTCCCAGGCGCTGCAGGGTTGTGAATTGGCCTGGCTTCGTGCCCACCCCCCCCACCTTTCCACTAACCCCATTGCTAAATTGTTTCCAAGCTTGGTGATGCTGCCCTTCATGTAAGAGGGAACCTGAAAACAGAAGGGAAGCTGAAATGATCCCTCTCGTCAGACTCCATTCCAAAATGAGAAGACTTCCTGAATGGAAAGTAAATAGAAAAGGAGACTGTTTCCTGACTGCTGTGGGGTGAAGAAGGCTGGGTGCTGGTAAGGAGTGGATGGAGAGTTTCAAGCTCAGTTTCTTTAGAACATTGAATTCTGGAGTAGAGGTTGAGAAGGGGTCCTTGTTCCTCTGAGGAGCTCCTAGCTCGTCCTTCCTGTCACAAATATGGCAGTGGGATTCCTCACAATTTCCATAAAAGGACCTGGTGTGGTGCTCTGGGTTAATGTGCCAGACTGCAAAGCCGTTTGAACTGCAAGGTAGGCGGTTCAAGATCACTAGCAGCTCCTCGAAAACCCTATACAGGGTCGCTATGGGTCAGAATTAACTTGAAGGCACTTAACAACAACAACAATCTCACCTTTCTCATTCCTAGCTGTAATTGATTTAATTGTGTCTCCCCCGTCTTCCCGCCGCCCCATCAAAGTATGTGTTGGAATCCTGATGCCTATAGCTGTGGAAAGATGCTCTGGTGGCATAGTGGCTTCTGCACTGGGCTGCTTAACACAAGGTCAGAACAGTTTGGGTTCACCAGCCACTCCGTGGAAAAAAGATTGACAGAAAAAAGAAACCCTGTACAGGGTTGTAATGAGTTGGAACCGACTTGACAGCGCATGGTCAGCCAGCCAATCTCACCTCTTTTATTCCTAGCTGTTATGGATTGGATTGTGTCCTCCTAAAAATATGTATGGAATCCTAATCTCTATACCTGTGGTAAAGGAGCCCTGGTAGATATGTAGGTTAAGCACTGGACTTCTAACTGAAATGTCGTTGGTTTGAAACACTAGCTGTTCTGAGGGAGAAAGATGAGGCAGTCTGCATCCAGAAAACTTACCTACCAAATATTTTCATTGAGTTGATTCTCATATTGACTGTGTATGACAGAGTAGAATTGCATTGTTAGATTCCCAAGACTGTAATCTTTATGGAAATAGCCCTGGTGGTGGGTGCAGTGGGTAAGTAATCATGATAACCAGTTTGAACCCATGAGCTGTGTCGTGGGAGAGAGATGAGGTTGTTGGAAATCCTATGGGGTAAATTCTACTCTGTCCTTTAGGGTCACTGTGAATCCTAATCAGCTCTACAGCAGTGAGTTTGGTTTTAGTTTATACCTGTGGTTTAAATCCCATTTGGGGATAAGGTTTTCTTTGATATATAATGAAACCATATTATGTGGGGTATGTCTTAAAAGTATTCACTTTTGAAATATAAAAAGAGAAGATTAGGTATAGGTTATGGACTCTGAGTGTGGTGGTGCGTGTTAATGCACTGGGCTGCAAAGCCAATTTGAACTGCAAGGTCGGTGCTTCAAAACCCACCAGCTGCTCCTTGGAAACCCTATACAGGTTCACTATGAATTGGAACTGACTCAACGGCATGTAACAACAACATACTAACGAGTCCTCGTGTGGCTCTATGGAATAAGGCACTGGACTGCAAGGTCGGTTTGAGCTACATGTTGATGGTTCAAACTCACCAGCCACTCCTTGGAAACCCTATACTGGTTTACTATTTGTTGGAACTGACCCGACAGCATCTATCAACAGATCAACTAAGGGTCAGATGGTACCACATGGAGATTGCCAAGGTATACCAAGAATGCTAGAGAAGCTGAGACAAAGCTTCCCCCTCAGGGAAGCAGAGATTTTCCCTAAAGCTGGTGCCCCAAATTTAGACTAAAGTTGATGTGGCTCTGTAGGATAAGCACTGGACTGCTAACTGCAAGGTCAGCAGTTCAAACCCACCAGCTCCTCTTTGGAAACCCTACACAGGATCACTAAGAGTTGGAACCTACTTCACAACATTTAACAACAATACCAATTCTATTATAGTTTTTCCATTAATAACAACCTGTGAAGAAATACATTTCTGTTTATTAAAACAAACTACTTGTGGTATGTCTGTTACAGCAGTGCTATCTCAGAAAATTTAGCTCTTTTTCCATGATATAAAAACCCAGGAGGTGAAAAGCAGAGCTTTAAATTTGTTTTTAATAACCTCACATTTCTCTCTTCCTGTACTCTCTCCCTATCTTCTCTTCTTTCCTTTCTCCTTCATTCTGATACCCCCTTTATCTCCATTCACTTTCATTCCATTTTGCCCTTTTACTACTGTGAAGGTGGAGAGGAACATTTTCTTCCACATAAAAGCCTTTGAAATTCTATCCTTTGTCTTGGAACGGTTTCCTCATCCAACTCCCAGGTCTCATTTTTCAGGCTAGTCTGTGATTGATAAGGCACTGGTGAGGGGATGCCAAGGAGCAAGGATACTTTGACATTTGAGGCTTTTCACAGACTGTCTCGTCAGTCCCTAGCAATCCTCTCCTGCAGCTGGCAGTACCATCACTTTTGTTGTTGTTATTGAAGCTGGCAAGTCATGTCGGCTTCGGATAGAAGCATTTTCCCAGGGATAAAGGAAGTGGGATGGAGTCCCAGTGTGGTACTGTGGGTTAATGCTGCTGGACTGCAAGCTTACCGGTCACTCCTTGGAAACCCTATATAGGATCGTTGTGGGTCAGAACCAACTTGATGGCACTTCACAACAACAACAACAACAACAAAGGAAGTGGGATATCCCCTGTCTCATCTTTTCATCTCTCCACATTGTACCCAGAGGAGCTCTGGTGGTGTATGGTTACGTATTGAGCTGCAAACCGCAAGGTCAGCAGTTTGAAACTACCAGCTGTTCCGTGGGACAAAGATGAGGCTTTCTGCTCCCATAAAGATTTACAGCCTTGGAAACCCTGTACAGGGTCGCTATGAGTCGGAACTGACTCCACAGCATATAACAACAACAACAACAACAACAACAACATTGTACCCTGTAGATGGGAGCAAGGTGGGGGAGAAGGAGGAAGAGCAAATGTGAATGTGTTTTAGTACACATTTTGCGGGTCAAACAGAAATGTTATTGGTTGCAAAGTTTTATAAAGCTATCCTCTAGGTCAAATTAAAGGGTTTTATCTTGTGTAGAGGAGAGGAATAACTCCCTGTGAATATTTTAGCTTGAAAATCTTTGCCACCAGTCAGTTGGCCCAAAGAAAGATAGACTCCCGAGACACATACACTGTCATTGTTGGGATTGCTGCTGGAGGAACTGAAGGCAAGTTGCTTTTGTTGGCCTGATTTTCCCCCGTCATTTGTCATGGAAGGAGCTCTGGTAGTGTACTGGTTATGAGTTGTGCTGGTTACCTGAAGGTCAGCAGTTTGAAATGATCAGCCATTCCACAGGAGAAAGATGAGACTTTCTTCTCCCATAAAGATTTACAGCCTCAGGAACCCTAAACAGGATCACTGAGTCAGAACCAACTCCATGGCACATCACCACCACCGCTACCAACAGTTGTCATGGAGTGGACTCTTATTCACAGTGCCCCCATGCATGTTAGAGTGGAACTGTGCTCCTTACAAATCTCCCACCTCCTCAGGATGAATGATAGGCCAGTCCGCCTCGTCAAAAGGTTTACAGCCCTGAAAACACTCTGGGTTTATTCTACTCTGTCCTATAGGGTTTCTATTAGTTGGAATTAACTTGGTGGCAGTGGGTTTATTTGAGGAAGTAAAAGGGAAAAACAGATGTGGCCATTTGTATGTATGTGTGTAAGAGGAAGCAAGAGAGACTATAAGTGAATGTGTTACAGTGTGAATTTCAACGTTACATGAATCTTAATCAAAGTTAAGGTTGGGAATATCAAAGGGCAATGAATGTGTTGGCTTTTCCTGATCTATTTATGGCAAGGGATGCAAAGAGGGGCAGAGTATATTCAGCTGGGATTTAAGGCGAAGATTGTGCATCTCAGAGCAACTCAAAGATTGGAAGATTCTGTCTTGTCCTTTCTTGTTCTAGTGCTAAGCAACTATTTGCTCCAATTATTCTTGAATTATAGTGACAGCTTTCAGTTTATGCAAGCCTTCAAGTCCTTCAAACCCAAGAGTGCAAGTAAAATTAAGCTTTTCTTGGTCAGAACATTTTAGCTGGCTGTTTTAAAAGGTTCTCTCCTTCCCACCTACTCCCACTTCCCTGCTCCTTCAACGTCATTGTGAGTTTCAGACCGTCTGAGAGACAAATATGTATGTCCATATATATTTATTTAAGTCAAGGGTAATCTTTGAAAAAAAACACACAACACCTTTTATTGTGAATTGAGTTAAGGTTTAAAGAGCAGATTTTACATTTTACATTCCACAAATCACATACTTTGCTTCACTGCAGTGATTGCAATCCCCTCTATGTACCAATGGTTAATAGAATTTACCTCTATTCACTTTAACTCTTGTACTCCTCCCTGTGTCTTCTGCTACCTTCATCTTTCCTTTGCCAACCTCCTTCTTATTTTATATTGCCTGCCCCGTCAAGCATGTTAATATGTGTCTATTCTCTAGCCTTTGAATAAATTTCCCTCCCTCTCTCCCTGGGACCATCATAGATTATTTCTTTTATAAAGAAAATATTTTCTTAACTTTTCACTAAATTGGTCCCATACAACATTTATCCTTTTGTGATTGACGAATGTCACTCAGCACTGTGTCCTCCAGGTTCATCCATGCTGTGAGGGGTTTCATAGATCTATTGTTATTATTCAATGTTGCATAGTATTCCATCGTGTGTATGTACCAATGCTGATGGGCATTTAGACTGTCTCCATCTTTCTGATGTGTCTTTTTATGACAGTATATCAAATATCCTATTTTATTCTCCATTATGCTCTCTCTGCCTCTTGATTGGTGCATTTAATTAATAAACCTTCACATCAAAATAAAAAAGAGGAAAATCAGAAAGATTTAATAAACATTAAAACAGCAGCAATGAAGAAAATCCACAAATAAAATGAACTCAGAGAAGGAAATTATGTGGAACAAAGAAACAAGCAGCTCCACACACACAACAAAACATACACAGCAGAATGAGAGCAATTAATTCATGCCCCTCAATAATTGCACTGAATGTAAATGGATTAAATACACAAGACAAGAGACAGAGAGTAGCAGAATGGTTTAAAAAACACAAAGGATCCTTCAAAACAGCCTAAACGCAAAACTACTCTCTTGATGATTCTAGGCACTGGAAGATAGTGAGCAGTTTCAGGCTTTAGTGGTTTTGTTATAATTTTCTACTATACTTTGTGACCAGAAATCATCTTTAAGCTTCACTTACTCCTTGCATTCAAAGCATGTACAAGCCTCACAAAACCCCTAGTAATACCTGCAAATAAAAATTAAGCATTTAATGATTGAGGAAAAAAAAAAAAGCCCATCAAGAAAAGAATGGTTAAACAAACTTTGGTACATACACACAATGGAATACTACACAACAATGAAGAATAATGAATCTTCAAAACACCTCACACCATGAATGAACTTGGAGGACATTTGTTGTTGTTATTGTTATGTGCCGTGGAGTCGGTTCTGACTCATAGCGACCCTGTACAGGGTTTCCGAGGCTGTAAATCTTTACAGGAGCAGAAAGCCTCATCTTTCTCCCGCGGAACAGCTGGTAGTTTCGAACTGCTGCCCGATTCGTAACCACTATGCTACCAGAGCTCCTTAGACTCAGTGAAATTAGTTAATCATGAAAGGACAAATACTTTATGAGACAAATGTTTTAAAAAGTTACGAAAATGTTTTCTTGATAAAAGAAACATTTCATGATGGTTATGGGATGGAGGGAAAGGGAAAATTATTCATGGGCTGGAGGGAGGGCAGACACATGTTAACATGGGTGAAGGGACAGGCAATATACAAGAGAGGGAGGTTAGCAGAGGAAAGATGAAGGTAACTGAAAACACAGAGACAAATGCACAAATTACAGTGAATACAGGTAAATACTGTTAACTGATGGTACACGGAGGGGATTGTAAGCATTGTAATGAAGTAAAATATATGATTTGTTGAATGTAAAACTCATGATCTGTTCTGTAAGCCTTCACTCAGTAACAGTAAAATGTTTTCTAAAAATGAGTCCTCAAAGGTCATAGCTGAGTTTGTCTTTTATGTAATATGAGTGTTTTTTTGGCCCATTATGGTAGGATGGTTGTTTTGAGTAAAGAATTTGTACTTCTGTCCCTGTGGCCATGGCCCAGGATGTGCCCTGGTGAGATGGTCACCTAGAGTTAGGTATTCACTGGTATTTCACAACATCAGAGCTCATAGACTTCCATGGGAATGAGCTCCTGATGATGGAGTATGTGTGTGTGCAGGCGGGGGATGGGGAGGTGCATTAGCACAGTGCTCTATCCAACTGAGAACATTAGCATGGGCTCCTGATGTTGTTTGCCATGATGTAATGGTCTAGAATCTTCAAAGATAGTCCTTTAGAGCAAGGTTTTTCAGATTGTAGGTTATTACCTGTATTTTAAATGTTGGTTTGAGGATTAAGGTGTGCCTGACACAAACCATGTTGTTTTCAATTGTGTTCATCAAAGGGTTTCAGAAAGTTCATGGAAGGATCAAGATAAAAGATAATGGAATTTTTCCACAAACTTTTTGAAGCCCCATCTTGTATATATAGAAGTATATATTCATGTGTATATTGGAAGCCCCTCATGTATGTATAGAAGCTCTGGTAGCGTAGTGCTTGTGAGTCGGGCTGCAAATCTCAAGGTCAGTGGTTCAAAACTACCAGAGGGGCTTGTGAATGAAAGATGAGGCTTTCTGCTCCCTTATAGGAGTCCTGATGTGATGCTGTGGGTTAATGCACTGGACTACAAAGTGAGTTTGAACCACAAGGTTGGTGGTTCAAGCTCACCAGCTGCTCCGCAAACTTCCTATACAAGGTCGCTATGGGTCGGAACCAACTCAATGGCACTAAAATCAACAACACATATATAGATATATATATATATGTGTGTGTGTATATATAAGTGCATATATATGTATATGTGTATATATGCATGTGTGTGTGCATAATGTGCTTCAAAATTTTGTGAAAAAAATCCAATATGTTTTAATTCCATTTCCATGAACTTTTTGAAACACCCTCATATGTTGTGTATGTATATGGGTTATTCACACTGGGCAAAGCCAAGCCTGCTGATCCATATATTTACAACCAGGCCCCACAATTCACATGTTGGCAGCTAATTGTATTGCATAGAGCTCTTAACCAGGATGGCAGAAACATAGACCACATGTACCATGTCCCTGCAGTACATCCAGGATATTGTTGTTGGTGTTAGGTACCGTCAAGTTGGCTCCGACTCATAACAGCCCTCTGCACAAAAGAACAAAACACAACCCAATCCTGTGAAAGCTCGACAGTGAACAAGGAAGACCTGAGAAACATTAGTGCCTTTGAATTATGATGTTGGCAAAGAATATTGAATACACCATGGATGTCAGGAGAACAAATCTGTCTTTGAAGTACAACCAGAATTCTCCTTGGAGGTGAGACTTGACAAGACTTCACCTCATGTATTATCAGGAGAGACCAATCCCAGGAGAAGGACACCATGCTTGGTAAAGTCGAGGCTCAGAATAAAAGAGGGAGACCCTCAACAAAATGGATTGATGCAGTGGCCACAACAATGGGCTCAAATACAACAACAGTTGTAAAGATGGCTCATGAATGAGTACTATCTGGTTCTGTTGTACATGGGTCACTATAAGTTGGAACCAGTTTGGTAATACTGAACAACAACTACAACAGCCCATATTTTATTTTTATTACATTAGTTTTACATTCATTCTATCATCTATCATTTCATTGGCATAGCTACCATCCCGTCCATGCATCCTCACCCAACCAAAGGGTGTACCCTGTAAGCCTGCACCCCCCACCACAGTCCTCAGCCCCTTTCCCCCTCCGGATCCCAAGTCCCCAGCCGCACAATCTCTTGACGTCGTCTTCTCTGCCTCTATCTCAGGCCTCACGGCTTCTCTGGGTGGGATCCCGCTCTCCGCTTTTCTCCATTGATGGTCCTAGGGTCGCCCGCTCCTAGACTGAAAAGTTAATCACTCTCCTCCTTGCTACAAAATGTCCACCTTTAGATTTCCAACCCTCACAATCAGTCCTGATAACAATTATTCACTAATGCATCACAAGAGACCCATGTGTATTTCGTTTCATCAGCCCTTCTTGGACAGGCTGGATACTACTCACTGGAGACTCTACCTTCCTCCATGCCCTTTGGATCTAAGTTCCCTCTTGAAAGCTTGTAAGCCAGTCACTTCTTACCTTTGTATCCCTCCCCCCCATTTTGGGTAGCCAATGTCCAAGTTGCCCATCCCTGTCTACCCTTTGTGTGGAGAGGGTGGGAATAGTTCTTGCAGCAGGAATTTGTTTCCTCTTTTGAGCTACTGCATTTATAGGTGTAGGTCATATTTATCAAATTGTATCAGATGATGCTTTTTCCTCTTCTTTCTTTTTCGGGTTGAGCTCTGTTTATCCAGTCATTGAAGTCAGGTCAAGTGGGTATCATCTGAAAGTGTGGGTGTTCTTGCGTCTGTCTGCCCTGTTTTAATCTGCTGGCCACCCTGTTCTCCATTCTAGTCCTCTGTGGCTGTGTCATTGACTGTGAGCCCATGAGTCCCCAGGTCTTGCCTCGCTGCTGGCCGACCAGGTCTCCACCGGGTTCACAGTAGTTTGCTGAACCATGTAGGGCTTAGCTCGCCACTTCACTGATGTTCTTCGGTCACTTCCCCTTCTGGGTGACGTGCGTGGTTGCCAATCAAAGCATATATTTCCCTTGTATCTTAGTCTTGGAAGAGGATTTGCACTGAGAGGACCCGACCACTTGCCTTGATGTCTCCTGGGCAAGCCACCTGTATGTTCTTGTGGTAACAGTTGGACTGTCCTTATTGTTTTGTGTTTTTCCTGTAGTTCCTTCTTTCAGGAAGTATCTTCTGGTTTTCTAGCTGCTCCTGGCTGGTCTGCTTGTCCTTTCAAGTGGAAAATTTCCTGTCTCTGAAGGTCTGGATGTGGTTCGGGCTTCCACCTATACTCCCATGTAATGCAGAGGCTCCTCAGGAAACCTCCTTCACTGGACACATTGTAGCCCCATTTTAGGTATTCCAGTCAATTATAGGCAGAAGACAGGCTTACAAGCTTTCCATGTTGATATTTCTGGTTATTCCTTTCTGTCCCCCTCCAATATCTGTTTTATAATATATTGCAAGGAAAACCATGATTCAAAAGACAGCCAAGCATCTTAACATTATTCTCCCCTTTTCCCCATTCCATCCATGTCTCAGTCTCTGTATTCCAGAGCCCTGTTGTTCCAAAGCTGTGCCTACATCATTTTTAACCTCTGTCCCATTTAGCCCATTCATACCTGTCTAATTGTTTCCCCATCTGCTTTGTTCTTCGATTCCCCTCTCCCTACTTGTATATTGCCCCCCTACCCAATACCCAAATTATCCTGTGTCTATTCCCTGCCCTATGCTCCACCTTCCCCTCCCACCTCTATCTGTACCCCTACATCCTAGCAACCAACTAAGAATCCACTTTAGTTGATTAGTATGGGTTCTTTTTCTTAGACTTTTACATTAGTGGTCCTATGCAGTATTTTTCCTTTTGTGACTGACTAATGTCACTCAACATAATGTCCTTAAGGTTCCTCCATGTTAGGAAGTGGCATGCAGCTTCCTTGTTATTTTTCAAGGTAGCATAATACTCCATTGTGTGTATGTACCACAGCTTGTTTATCCATTCTTCAGTTGATGGGCACTTTGGCTGACTCCATCTTTTTGCTATTGTAAATAGTGCAGCTATGAACATTGATGTGCATATATCTTCTCGTGTTGTGGCTCCTTTGTCTTGTGGGTAAATACCAAGTAGAGGAATTGCTGGATCGAATGGTATTTCTATTTTCAACCTTCTAAGGAAGCGCCATATTGCTTTCCAGAGAGGTTGGAGCATTTTGCAGTCCCACCAGCAATGCAGGAGATTCCCAGTCTCTCCACATCCCCGTCAGCATTTATTGTCCTCTACATTTTTCATCTTTGCTGTTATTTTTGGTGTGAGATGGTATCTCATTATTGTTTTGATTTGCATCTCTCTAATGGCTAGTGATCGTGAACGTTTCTTCATATGTTTGTTGGCTGCCTGGATCTCCTCCCTGGTGAAGTGTCTGTTCATATCCTGTGCCCATTTTTTGAATGGGTTATTTGTCTTGTTTTTGTAACAGCCCATGTTTTAGATAGGCTATAAAAACAAATCGATTGCAAAGAGCATTTTAAAGAAGAGAAATAGAAGTAATAGAAAACCAGAATACATCATACACGTAAGATCTAGTATTACTTAGCAAAACCGTCTGCATGTACTAGGTTTGATGCAAAATGCTATTTTTCACTGCAAGTTATGAAAAAGAGAGCTTGAAGTACTTTTGAGGTTGATTCTTTCCCTGTCGGCCAATGAGGCAAAGAAATTTCATCTTGTATTCCATCATTAATTGGTTGGTGGTTGCTGATTCAGATACTAATTTGCGGTACTCATGTAGAAAGACCAATAAACAACATTCATTTAGATGGAGAAAAGATTGAAGTTGTCAAAGACTTCATTTTACTTGGATCAACCATCAACAGTCATAGAAGCAGCAGTCAAGAAATCAAATGACATTGGGCAAATGTGCTGCACAAGATCGTCTTAAAGTGTTGAAGAGCAAAGATGTCAGATTGAGGACTAAGGTACACCTGACTCAGGCCATGGTGTTTTCGATAACCTCATATGCGTACAAAAGTTGGACAGTGACTAAGGAAAACTGTAGAAGAATTTATGCATTTGAGTTATGGTGTTGGAGGAGAATTTAAAAAAGTACCATGGACTGCCAAAAGAACCAACAGATCTGTACCTTACAACAACACCAACATGCAGAAAGTGACATCATGGATTAGCAATACCTAACATGTTTGTCAAAGAGCTCTGATAGCATAGTGGTTACGAGTTGGGCTGCTAACCTCCAGGTCTGCAGTTCAAAACTATCAGCTGTTCCACAAGATAAAGATGAGAGGCTTTCTGTTCCATAAGATTTACAGCCTTGGAAACCCTATGCTGGGTCGCTATGAGTCGGAATTGACTCCATGACACATTACCACCAACATCATGTTTGTCAGTTTTCCATCCTGTGGTGGCTTTCACGTAATTGTGATGCTAGAAGCTATGCCACTAGTGTTTCACATTTCAGTAGGGTCACCCATAGTGGACAGGTGTCAGTAGAGCTTCCAAACTAAGAACAAACTAAGAAGAAGGATATCAGTTTGAGGACTGAGGTGTACCTGACCCAACTCATGGTATTTTCAGTAGCCTTGTATGCATGCGAAACCTGAACAACGAGTAAGGAAGACCAGAGGAGAATTGATGCATTTGCATTGTGGTGTTAGCAAAGAGCACTGAAAGGAAAGTACCATAGATTGCCAGAAGAACAAACAAACCTGTCTTGGAAGAAGAATAGCCAGAATGCTTCTTGGAAATGAGGTTGACTAGACTTCATCTCATGTACTTTGGACATATTGACAGGAAGGACCAGCCCTTTGAAAAGAACATCATACTTGGTAAAGTGGATGGTCAGTGAAAAAGAGGAAGACTTCCAAGGATCTGGATTGTCACAGTGAGCTCAAATGTAACAATTGTGAGGATGGTTCAGCATTGGTCTGTGTTTTGTTCTTTCATGCATAGTGTCATTATGACTTGGAGTCCACTTGACGGCACCTAACATCACCAACTCACCACTCGGCTGTCAGTGTGTCATACTGTGGTGGCTTGCATGTTGCTGTGATTCTAGAAGCTGTGACATGGGTATTTTAAACACCAGAAGGGTCACCCATCTGTCTTAAAGTATAATGCTGTCTGTGATAGGATAATATCCACACGCCTTCAAGGAAGACCTGATGTGGCACCATAGGATAGGCACTTGGCTTCAAGGTCAGTTTGAACTGCAAAGTTGGTGGTTGAAACTTACTAGCTGCTCCTCAGAAAAACCTATACAGGGTCACTATGAGTCGGAACCAACTCCATAGCACTTACCACCACCACTACCACCACCACCACCAACAAAGAAGCCCAGTTAATACCACTGTTATTCAAGTTTACGCACCAACCACTGAAGTCAGTGATGATGAAATTGAAGAATTCTACCAACGGAATGCAGAAATCATCGGACCATATCATTAATATCACATACAAGTAAAATTTTGCTCAAGATAATTAAGAAACAGTACATTGACAGGGAACTGCCAGAGGTTCAAGCTAGATTCAGATGAGGACGTGGAACAAGGGCTATCATTGCTGATGTCAGATAGATCTTGCCAGAAAGCAGAGAATACCAAAAAGATATTTATCTGTGTGGATTGTGACAAGCTAAGAACAACATTGTGAAGAATGGATATTCCAGAATACTTAATTGTGTTCATGAGGAATCTGTACATAGGCCAAGAAGCTGTTGCTTAAACAGAACAAGGGGACACTGAATGGTTTAAAATCATGAAAGGTGTACACCAGGGTTGTATTCTTTCACTATACTTATTCAATCTGTATGTTGATCAAATAATTTGAGAAGCTGGATTCTATGAAGAAGAACATGGCATCAGGATTAGAGGAAGACTCATTAACAACCTGCAACATGTAGATGATAGAACCTTACTTGCTGAAAGTGAAGAGGACTTAAAATACTTACTGATGAAGATCAAAGAACACAGCTGACATTCTTTACTGTACCTCATTTTAAAGAAAACAAAAATCCTCACCACTGACTCTATAAATAACATGATACATGGGGAAAAGATTAAACTTGACTTCATTTTGCTTAGATCCACTATTAACACACATGGAAGCAGCAGTCAAGAAATCAAATAACTCATTACATTAAGCAAATCTGCTGCACAAGACCTCTTGAAAGTGTTGTAGAGTAAAGATATCAGTTTGAGGACTAAGGTGCGCCTGACCCAAGCCATGGCATTTTCAGTAACCTTATCTGCATACGAAAGTTGGACGGTGAATAAGGAAGATCATAGAAGAATTGATGCATTTGAGTTATGGTGTTGGAGGAGAATGTTTAAAGTACCATAGACTGCCTAAAGCACAAACCAGTCTATGTTGGAAGATATAAAGCCAAAATGCTTTTTGAAAAACAGGATGGCCAGATGTTGGTTCTCATACTTTGGACATATTGTCAGGAGGGACCAGTCCTGGGAGAACGATATCATGTTTGTGGATAAAGTGAAGGGTCAGAGAAAAAGAGGAAGACCCCCAATCAGATGGATTGGCACAGTGGTAGTAGCAATAGGCTAACATGTAGCAATGATTGTGAGGTTGGTGCAGGATTGGCAGTGTTTCGTCTGTTGTGCACAGAGTTGCTATGAGTTGATACTGACTTGATGGCACCTAACAACAACAACAATAACAAAGTTTGGTGATTTAAGCCCACCAGAAGCATTCTGGAAGAAAGGCCTGATTATCTGTTTCCGTAATGATTACAGCCACTCAAACCCCATGGAGCTGTCCCATGAATTGTAATCGACTTGATGGCAGTAGGCTTTTTGTGTATATGCATGTTTAATGTGATAATATTTTTTAACCTATTAAAAAAATTTAGTAGATACCTTGCAGGTCAATGTAATTGATTTCCCTTTAGAAAAATAAAGGATTCAAAGGATTAACTTGGTTAACCCTTGTGTTCTGAGACTGACATTTCTAATTTGAAAATAGCATATATAGGGACATTTCCTCCTTGGCTGGTATTCATAGGATCTGACTTCTTTTAGTCCCATGAGATCCAAAGACTTAGTGGAAGATAAGAAAAAAACATTTAAAGCAAGGCCAACAGTTGAAATAGACTTGATGGCAGCAGGTGGGTGGTGCAGAGCTTTAGAGGAACTTGTACCAGAGAGCCCTTCACAAACAATTTCACACTAGCCTTCCCCATGAGAGTAACACTTCATGAAGAAAGGGGCTTCTGAAATCTCTATACCTGTGTGCCTGTCAGACTGTTTAAGGAGATCTTCCTCTTCTGAATTACTTTCTTTTAAGCAGACATAATTAATTGCCTTTTGGTACCACAACTTTTTTGCTATAAGAAGCTATCTTACAGTCCAAGCCACATTCTCATAGACTCACATGACTCTTTCTGTCTTCCCCGGTTCTTTAAGAACCTTTTCTATGCAACTAATTTTATTAGCCTGAACTAACACTGTCACCCTTGGTATCAATCCTCATCACCCATTGTCTTTTCCATTCTTATTTTCAGAAAGTGTACTTACTTGCTTCTAGTTTTCAAATTTCTTTTTATTCCCTTAACCTCTTGCACATATGAACAAGTAATTTTTGCCATTCATTCATTCATTCATCCACATTAATTTAAGTACTCTATATGACTCATAGTGACCCTATACAGGGTTTCTGAGGCTGTAAATCTTTACAGGAGCAGAAAGCCTCATCTTTGCCCCGCAGAACCACTGGTAGTTTCGAACTGTTGACCTTGCGCTTAACAGTTCCACTACGCCACCAGAGTTCTGATGTGGCACTGGGGGTTAATATGCCAGACTGCAAAGCTGTTTGAACTGCAAGGTTGGTGGTTCAAACTCACCAGCTGCTCCTTAGAAACCCTATACAGGGTCGCTATGGGTTGGAATTGATTTGATAGCACTTAGCAACAACAATAGCTGTATATGAGGGACCCCTATGTGTAGCACTGTAGGATCAGCACTGGATTGTGAACCATAAGGTTTGCAGTTCAAACCCACCAGCTGCTCCCTGGAAACCCTGTATAGGGTCTCAATGAGTCGGAACTGACATCACGGCACTAACCACAACAAATGAACAAGTGATTTTTAAGCATACATATTAGATATAGTGTTTCTTCATATATTACTGCTTACACATTATACCACGTATACTCTCCCTTTTCCTTAGTCTGTTCACTCAACTTCCTTTAAACAAACAGAATTGGGGAGCTGGATCTCACCATGACCAGTATGGAAGACCAACACTGAGCCCTTGCAATGGAGATCCTATGCCACCTCTGGCTTTCAAGCCACCTTACTTGATAACATTAATAGAAGCAAGCATTTTTGAGGGTTCTGTGTCATCCATTGAGCTGAATACTTTATGGACTGTTTTAAGTAAGCCTCACTACAATTGTATGAAGGAAGTCTTATAATTCTCATTTATAAATGAATCAAATGAGGTTTGGAGAAGTTAAGGAACCTGCCCAAGTTATATAACTAGGAAGTGTAAAGCTGAGATTTTCACCCAAGAAGACTAACTATAGTTAGTTAGACCTTGGTTACTATACAGTTGACAACATGGGGGTTAGACCACGTGCAGTCAAAAATTTATGTACAACCTTTGACTCTCCCTAAATTTAACTACTAATAGCTTACTGTTGACCAGAAGCCTTACAGATAATGTTGTTGTTGTTGTTGTTATGTGCCGTGGAGTTGGTTCCGACTCATAGCGACCCTGTACAGGGTTTCCGAAGCTGTAAATCTTTATGGGAGCAGAAAGCCTCATCTTTCTCCCGCGGAACAGCTGGTAGTTTCGAACTGCTGACCTTGTGGTTCCCAGCTTGATTTGTAACCACTATGCTACCAGAGCTCCTTTACTGATAATATAGGCAATCAATTAACACACACTTTATATGTTATAGTGGTGGTGGTTGTGTGCTGTGGAGTCAATTCTGACTCATAGTGACCCTGTATAGGGTTTCTGAGCCTGTAAATCCTTACAGGAGCAGAAAGTCTTATCTCTTTCCTGCAGAACATTTGGTGGATTTGAACTGCTGAACTTGTGGTTAGCAGCCCAATTTGTAATCCGCTACACTACCAGGAATCCTTTTTGTGTTATATGTTTTATGTGGAGTCTTGGTGTGGCACTATGGGCTAATGTGCCAGACTGCAAAGTTGTTTGAACTGCAAGGTTGGTGGTTCAAGCTCACTAGTTTCTCCTTGGAAACCCTATCCAGGGTTGCTATGGGTCAGAATCTACTTGACAGCACTTAACAATAACAATGTATTATATAGTGCACCCATGAAAAAGCTGCATTTTCAATATGAGATAAAAAAGTACTTCACAAAATGGGCAAGGTTTTTGTTCCTGCTGGTTGAGCAGTAGGAATGTCTTCACATGCCCCCCTCCCCACCCTTTTTTTTTTAATGACAGTCTTTACACTGAATTCATTTGTCTTGGAATGGTGGACATTTGCAGCTGCAGACCTCATGAGGTTTATGATACATATCAAGCAAATCTACCTTTTCTGTGTAATGTCATAACTTTTCTCTGTTTCTTAGGAGCACTTACAGCATCACTAGAGGCACTTTGTATGGGTCCCATGGTTTTATTCAGAGTTTAAGATACTACACTAAACATAATGAAAAATACATGAGAACGGCAGGAGGTCACTTTTTGCTGTGACATGCAATTTACTAAAGAGATGAACTGCTCAAATGGAGATGATAAGCATTATAGCATTTTCAATAATATTCACATATTACTGGACCCACACAGGGCAAACCTATGTTGTTCAAGCATCAACTGTACTAACATTGTCTTTTAAAATAAATATAAACTATGCCTACTCATTTAAAGCCTAATAATTTCAGATAAGTTCTGGACTGCTAACCCTTCAAATTCTCAATCACTCCTTAGAAACCCTATCCAGGTTCTCTACGAGTTGGAACCGACTCAGTGACGCTTAACAACAACAACAGCAACTCCTAAATCAGCATAAGGCAAGTTTAAACCAAACAGCATACAAGACAGTTTTAAAATAACTTCGAGTGTAGTGATTCTTTTACTCATTTATTTTCATTGTGGTTTACGAGAAAGATTACAGAGCAACTTAGCTTTCCTTTCAATAATTTATACATATAATGTTTAGTAACATTAGTTGCAGTTCCTTCAGTGTAACAGTATTCTTTCTCATTTCTTCTCTGGGTTTGTCATTTCCATTTGTCCTTCTTTCCTGCCTCTGTGCTTTGTTTTTTGGCAAATGTTGTCCTTTGGTCCTGAATGGTTGATTATTCTAAGGAGTATGTTCCTCATGAGTGTTATCGTTCACTCAATAGGTCTGTCTGTGGCTTGGCTGCATTCACTTCCAAGTTGAAGGATGTTTAAGGACCATAGTTTCGGGGGTTCCACTAGTCTCAAGCTGACCAGTAAGTCTGGTCTATTTTATGATTTTTAATTTTCTTCTATATATTTCTCCCATTCTGTTCAGGACCTTCTGTGGTTCTGAACAGGGCAGTTGTGAGTGGTATTTGGGCACCATTTAGTTCTTCTGGTCTCAGTAGTGGAAGTTGTTGTTTGTGTGGTCTATTATTAGTCCTTTGGACTAATTGTTTTCTTGAGTCTTTGATTTTCTTCACTCTTCTTTCTTCTGGACAAGGAGAGACCAGTAGTTGCATCTTAGTTTTTAAGATCTTAGACACTAGTCACCACTGTAGGGTGTAAAATATTGTCTTTGAGGACTATGTTATGACAGTTGACTTAACCACCTCCAAGACTATGGTCCAAAGCCTCCAAGTCTAGTGACTCACCTTCATGAAGTGTTTGGTTATGGCTAAGAAATGACCATAACGTTGCCCATTGGCTCTACTATGTCCTGGTGTGGTGCTGTGGGAAACCTTTACAGGGTCCTTGGAAACCCTATATAGGATCACTATGGGTCGGAACCAACTCGACATCACTTAATAACAACAACAATGTACATGGATATATTTATGACACATATGAATCTCATACAAATATCTTCTGTAAAACATATATATGATTGTGAACACATTGATTCTTGTTGTTGTTGTTAAGTACTGTTGAGTTGATTCCAACCCATATAGCGACCCTGTACAGGGTTTCTGAGGCTGTAAATCTTTATGGGAGCAGAAAGCCTCATCTTTCTCTTGCGGAACAGCTGGTAGTTTTGAGCTGCTGACTTTAAGGTTCGCAGCCTGATTTGTAACCACTACGCTACCAGAGCTCCTTACCTTGATTCTTAATAGTTTAATATTATAGTTCTGCCTTGAACACCAGTCTGTGGTATGACTGAATGATTTAGAGTGAAGCTGTATGAGGTTTTTAGTCAGTTTGAGTTTTCTGAGTTTAGCTTGGTTGTGTGGCTCAGCAATATAGGTTTATGTACTTGAAACACTAAATGCTTCCTAGGAATGAAACATTACCTATTTAGTCCATATGGCCCAACGTGTTAATGTTATTCATTTTTCTGTCTGTACATGTTTTATTTTCTTATAGAGACCGAGCTTCTTGAAAACAAAAACTGTGTCCTCAAGTCCTTCAGTGGGCACATGCAGATAATGAATAATACTTATGGAAGATGGTGGTAATAATCGCAGAAGCCACTGCTGTCGCCCCAAGCTTCCCTTTTTCCACAGAAGAATGTTGTTCACTGAGTACATGTGCCCACTAATCCAGCTGCAGTCTAATGATAAGTTCAGTAAATTTGAATTCTCTTTGCTTCTTCCCATTTTGTGTTCTCCTTCCCCTAATAGTTGTAAATTCCCTTGCATCATTTCTTCAGCCTCACAGGCACTTGTGACACCTCTGTAGTAGGTAATCATCTGCAGACTTAATATCATATTCCTTAATTCTACTTTGCCAGGATAATAAAGATGCTTTGCAACATATTTTTGCCCATGTTCCCCAGGGATGGCAGCAGATGTATTCATTCTCAGTCTGGCAGGTTTAGAAAATAAATGTAGTTTCCTATTGATTATATTATTTAAATTTAAATGAAGAATCTTGACATCATTGGCTTGGTTAAGTAGAGATGCACACCGTTGGATCTGATGTCTTCATCTACCTGATTTAAAAAACAAACAAAAAAAACTGGGTTGTCCCATGTAAACTGTCACATAATTCACGAAAAAAAAAAAAAAAAAGTTGGGTGGAAATAACCCAGGTTGATTTTGTGCCCCCTCCCTACACCCTGTGCTGGCTCAGATTCAAATTCACCCTTAGACTTGAGTTTGAACACCTCTTGCATGTTTTCCCTGGGTCACAGGGCAATGAGTGAGTGAGTTTGACTCTGGTTAGGTTCTGGTTCCTATTTAAAACTCTGGAAATGAAATCTTTCTCTTTTAGGTTAAAATGGGCTCAAGAAACTGATTAAATTCCTCTCTACCCTAAATCCTTTGCCATTCTGTGGGACGACTTGTTCGTACAGCAACATGAGCAAAAGCTTCCACTTAAATCCCCAAGTAATTCATTTTCCCCAGCAGTAATCTTCCAGCCATTCACAACTGATTGAATTTATCCTTTTGGAAGTAGCTCAACTGTGGTCTCAAACAGCACTTCTTCATTTCTTTCTTCCTGATCCCAATGGCGTGAACGGAAATCTTCCATATGGGTACTGGTTTCCTAGTTTTATCCTGCTGCTCCAAGTTTTGGCCCTCAGTGGTGTCTTATTTTCTGTTCATACAAGTGGCAGGAATGAGGTGCCATGGGAGGTGCCTTAAAACAGAGAGGGGTCCAAAGGCTGCTGGCTAAATTGTATACTGAAGCCTGCTCTGCTCTATAGATGATCCCTGTGTAATACCAGCAATTGTAGGAAGTCTTTCAAGGGCTGGCATAATAATGATGTTGTTGTTGTTAGGTGCCATTGAGTCAGTACTGACTCATAGCAACCCTATGCACAACAGAGCGAAACACTGCCTGATCCTGATGTTGTTGTTATTATGTGCTGTGGAGTCGGTTCCGACTCATAGTGACTCTGTACAGGGTTTCCAAGGCTATAAATCTTTACAGGAGCAGAAAACCTCATCTTTCTCCCACGGAACAGCTGGTAGGTTTTGAACTGCTGACCTTAAGGTTCACAGCCCGATTCATAACCACGATGCTACCAGAGCTCCTTGTCTGATTCTGATAGTTGGCATTTATTTGAACACTTATTACATGCCAGCCACAATGCGAATGCTCATTTAATTTTCACAGTACTGTAATCATCCCCATTTTCTGTAAGAGAAACTAAGTGATTGTTCGAGAAATTGTTGTTGTTGTTATTAGGTGCCAACGAGTTGGTACCGACTCATAGCGACCCTACACACTACAGAATGAAACACTGCCCGGTCCTGGGCTAATCTCAAAATTGTTGCCAACTTTGCCAATCCATCTCATTGGGGGGGTCTTCCTCTTTTTCTCTGATCCTTCACCCTACCAAACATGATATTATTCTCCAGCAAATGGTCCCTCCTGACAATATGTCTAAAGTATGAGAGATGAAGTTTGGCCATCCTGGCCTCCAAGGAGCACTCTGTCTGTACTTACTTCCAACTCAGACCTGTTTGTACTTTTGGCAGGAAGAAAGAAAGAAAGAAAGTAAGTTCTT
Source organism: Chrysochloris asiatica (assembly GCF_000296735.1). Taxonomy (NCBI): domain Eukaryota; kingdom Metazoa; phylum Chordata; class Mammalia; order Afrosoricida; family Chrysochloridae; genus Chrysochloris; species Chrysochloris asiatica. Next base: position 196,529 of record NW_006408952.1, read on the forward strand.
TTCAAGAAATTAGGCAGCTGGTAAGTATAGCTAGAATTTAGACTCCAGGGGCCTAGTTCTAAGTTCCTATAGCAGCCCTTAATGTAAGTAGTCAAAAGAGTCTAAGGCTTGAACCCCAGATCCAGTATGTACTAGCTGTAAGACTCAGGCAATCTCTTACTTTCTCAAGGACAGGTTTCCTCAGGGTCTCTATGAGTCAGAACTGACTCGATGGCACTTAACAACAACAACAACAACAGTTGTAAATAGGATCATCTATCTATCTGAGTCATTGTGAGAAGTATGTTTAATGGTTATGGAGTGAATATCCAAGTTCCTGATATATTGTTGTGGTTTTTGTTAGCTACCATTTAGTCAGCTCTGACCAATGGTGACCCATGTACAACAGACTCAAAGGTTGCCCAGTCTTATGTCATCTTCATGACCAATGGTATGGTCAAGTTCATTGCTGTGGTCATTGCATTTTGAGTGCCTTACCTTCACTATATCAGACAATATTGTCATCCATAAGGTTTTCAGTGGCTAATTTTTGAAGTAGACTCCCAGGACTTTCGTTCTAGTCTAGAAACACCACGGAAAACCTGTCCACTAGGGTGACCTGTTGGTATGTGGAATACTGGTGGCTTAGCTTCCAGCATTATATTAAAATTCAAACCACAACAGTATACAATACTTACAAATGAACAGAATTCATGCTCAATTTATGGTAAATATTTGAATTATTATTTGTCAGTGTGAATATTGTTAGCCACCTCCTCATTTATTTGATCATATCTAATTTAAATGCCTTGAAAACACATTTTACTTTCCTACCTTAGCTCTGGCAGTTTAGTGGTTATGAGTTAGGCTGCTAACCTCAAGGTCAGCAGTTCGAAACTACCAGCAGTCCTGTGGAAGAAAGATAAGGCTTTCTATTCCTGTAAAGATTTACAGCCTTGGAAACCCTATGCAGGATTGCTATGAGTCAGAACTGACTCCATGGCACACCTCCCTCCACCCAACCTTCTATTTATCCATATTTCTGCGGAACATGAAAAAATACAGCTGTCACATAGAGTGGAAGAATAAGTTGGTATGGCTGATGCACTTAAAAATTAAGACGAGACCATGATTGAAGAGAGAAAATTCAAGTTCAAGTTTAAACTCAAACTTGATTCTTTGTACTAGTGGATCATCAGGGTCTCATATGAAAGCCAAATGAAAGAAAGAAAAAAACCCCAACTGTGCATCAGAGAAAGAGATTTCTCTTTAAGAAAGATATATTCACAGCATTAATCTCCACATGTAAGCACCTTTTATCTTAATTGACTGAAAAAACACTCTTCAGTTTAAGGGAGCTCTGGCCTGGTCATCTGGGATGTGCTTTTTTTGAATAATTTCCTTTGGTTTTCATTTTCTTGCAATCTGGTGTTGCTTCCATAATTTCAAATTCCAGAGACAGTGGAAATGACCCAGCTCCCCAATTTCCTTCATGTACTTCTCAGCATGTCTTGACTCATGTTGTCATCGGATCTCAATTCTGGTATCTTGAGTAGTGAGCATTAATTTCCTAAAGCAATTTTTAATAATAATGATTACATATACAACTCTCATTATGAGCCTATTCTATGCTTTTTATAGTTACGCCAGTTAATTTTTATAATAACTCAATGAGGTAAGTACTATTGTTGTTGTGTGCTGTCAAGTAGATTCTGACTCATAACAACCCTGTGTAAGTTTTTCAAGAGTGGCTAGTGGGCTTGAATTGTCAATCTTGTGGTTATCAGTCCCGTGCTTATCCTACAGTGCCGTGCCAGGGCACTATTTTGAGAACAAAGAAACTGAAAACACAGAGAGATTCTGTAAATTGCTCAGCATTACATGGCTGGAATTTGGTAAAGCTAGGGTTAATGTGCTGGACTGCAAGGTCAGTTTGAACTGAAAGGTTGGCAGTTCAGAAATCCTATATAGTGTCGCTGTGGGTTGGAACCAACTCGATGGCAATTAACAACAACAACAACAACAATAGAGTGTGACCAAGGGAACCTGGTGGCACAGTTGGTTAAGTGTCAGGCTACTAACTGAAAAGTTGGTGGTTTGGACCCACCAGCTACTCCACAGAAGAAAGCTGAGGCAGTCTGCTTCTGTAAAGAGTTTATAGCCTCAGTAACCCTAGGGAACAGGGGACTGTTCTACTCTGTCCTATAGTGTCCTGTAGGATCTCTATGAGTCAGAAGTGACTCAATGACAGTGAGTGAAGATGTGACCCTGTACAGCCTGGATTTGGAGTCTCTCAGGCGCAAATAGTTAACAAGCTCGCTGCTGATTGAAAGGTTGGTGGTTCAAGTCTACTCAGAGGCACCTCAGCAGAAAGGTCTAGTGATCTGCTTCTAAAAAATTGAGCTGTTGAAAACCATATGGAACATAGTTCTAGTGTGACACACATCGGACTGCTGTAAGTTGGAATCGACTCTTCAGCAAAACTGGTTTCACCTGGATTTAGGTGGCTCTTAACCACTGTTCTGTACTGCCTCCCACTTTACCTTCACTATACACAATACTCTCGGATACTACCCTGCTCTGTATCTTATTTTATTTTTTACATGATGACTTGGTGTGATTCACCAAATGACTTCACAACTCTCTAATGGGTATCATCTTAGTTACTTAGTGCAGGCTATAACAGAAATACCTCAAGTTAGTGGCTTTAACAGAAATTTATTTTCTAACAGTTTAGACATCTTCCTAGATGTCTGAATTCAGTCAGGGCAGCAACTCTAGAGGAAAGGTTTCTTTCTCTCTTTCTGTCAGCTCCAGGGGAAGATCTCTGTGTCTTTTCTGCTTCTGTTTCTTGGCATGACATCTGTCTTTCTTCATTTCTACTTGCTTGTTTCATTTGTTCTCTTTTATCTCAAAAAAGATTGACTTAAAACCCACCCTACATGAATACTGCTTCATGAATATAACAAAGATTATAACCACAGGTATAATAGTTTAGGAATTATAACACAGATCAATCCAAAGCTGATATGAACAACAGTTTGAAAACCACTGGGTTAGACCCTCTTTTGTGAAATGGACATCAGGCTGCCTTAGGTTGGAGGGCAAGACATTCCATTTATGTCTCTTCCCTTTCTCTGATGCCACACTCACCCAGCATCCTGGTGGTTAGGATTTGGGCTCCCGTAGAAGTCGGCCTGTAGAAAAAGAAAGCGTTTCTTAGATAGTTGTTGCTGCTGTGTGCCATCAAGTCAGTTCCAACTCACAGCAACCCTATAGAGGGTTTCCAAGAGCCACTTGTGGTTAACAGTCCAGTGCTTATCCTACAGCACCACCGCAGGACTCATTGCTTAGGTAGACTCATTCCTTGTGCATTAGTAAACCATCTCTCTCTGGCTTAGGTTGTGAAGCAGTATAATGTGAATCGCTTCCAAATAGGTCTTTGAGAAATGGAGCCACAGGATGAGATTTTGGCGCCAGTGAGGCTAAGAGTCAAGCCCTGGACTTTGACAGAATCTTCAGGGTCTATCCTGTGGTGTGTTTTGTAGGACAGCCTGTGGAACTGCTCCTTGAGCTGGTAATTCACAACACGGAGGAGTGACTGTGAGAACATAATTTAACTGCAGGGCACTTAACCTCACCGGTACCACAGTTGGACTAGAGCTCAGCATCCCAGTTCTCCATCTAATATATTTCCTCCTAGACTCATATATCTTTCCACAGAAAAGAAATTGATGCTACTTGCCCACACCAGCTGTATGCTGCATGAATAGATGCATCACATCACCTGCAAATAATTGATCGAAATGCAATCCCTTTCCCTCTCATATCAGCCTATCTCTCTCTTAAGATGATATCCGGTGAGGCCATGTCTTCATGAATTATTTATCTCTGTGATTATGCATCTGGCCAGGGCCATAATTAATTAAGGAATTAAAATAAATAAATTGAGACATATTAATTGAGGAATTAAACAAATGAGACATGGGGAAACCTGGGCATAGAAGAATTCATTGTTTTAGCAGAGCTACGATGAATTGTTTTCTTTGCATGGCAGAGCCGCAAAGTTATTTCTATGCACAGACCCCTAGTTAAATTTTTCTCTTGTTAAATCTTCTCTGATTTATTCATGATTTTATTAGTATCCCTTTTACTTTAGATCTTTGACTCTCCTACACTTTAGTATATTTTTATTAAAAGTTAGAAGCCACACATTAGCTACATTTTATTCTACTTGTAATCATAGGTAGTTTTAATACTTATATTAACATTGTTCTTAAGACTGCTAGGAGACAGGATTTGTCAATTGAATTACTACCAGCTTAGGTTAGTGATTGTAAACATTCTTCCTTGTAGCTTTAGTTTAAGGCAATAAAGAATCCTAAACGTGAATAGACTATAAATAAGGGCTGTGGGTACAAGAATTTCTAAAAACAATTAGACTATAGATAAAGGCTATGGGTATATACAGATACTAAATAAAAAGTCTGACTTAGATATTCTTAAATTAATGATCAGTAAATTAGAGAAGTTGTTTTTCGTAGCCTCAGTTTCCCTGATAAGTGATGTTTTTGTAGGCTATAAACAGATAGTGTATGGAAGAAGTTAATGGAGAGTTAATTGCACCTAACAGCTAAAATTAACAAGACTTAACAGACAAAGGTCAAGAAACACGTAAAGGTTAACTTGCTTCTCAGAGAAAAAAATAGATTTATGTAGGAACAAATGTTTAACTAAAAGTTTTCAAGATGCCTGCATGTCTCCTATGCCTTGAGATAATGTCTTTGGTGTAACTTCTCATCCCTGTTGTAAATTTAAGAATTGTAAACCATGAGGAATGTGCCCCAAGATAGATTATACCTTGATGTCATTGATTACTATGAATGCAATGTTTTCTGTAATGGTATATAAGGGGGTTGTAAGATAGAATAAGAGGTAGAGGTAAGTAAGTAGAAGTAGAGGTAAGAGTAAGTAGAGGAAAGTAGAAGGAGACGAGAATGGAGATAGGATAGAGGGAGTAATGTAGAGAAGAAAGGAGGGGAAGCTAGTAAAGAAGCGGAAGAGATGAGCAGGAGAGGAAAGAATGAAAGCAGGAGCAGGGGAAGGGAGAGAAGCAGAAGAGATGAGCAGGAGAACAGGAGAGAAAAGAATGAGCAGGAGGGTAAAAAATGAGCAGGGCAGTAAAGAATGAGAGAAGTAGAGTAGTAGAGTAGTATAGAAATGAGAAGAATAAAGCATGTAATAAGAAGATTTTGAATTAAGACCCATGACTCCGTGTAATCCTTTATCACCGATGCCGCACACGTCTTTGGAAAAAACCCTGAAATAAGTTTGCCGAGGCTGGCATGCATCAAATTCTCAAGAACTAGCAAGTGATAATCTCAATTCTTCAAGCATGTTTGGTTATGCTAAATCATTGATTACATCTTTTATTCATAAAAATTTACTTGCTGGAACTTCAGACATAGGTTCTGCTAACCCATCTACTCTATTAGATTTCAACTTTCTTAAAATCCAAAAATTTACCTACAGATTTCAGTCTTTTGAAGGCTTTTAGGCAGGCAGCCAGAATGGAGACTTGCATTCCAAACAAGTGAGACTGTCCTTAAGCCAATAGATACCTGTACTGACTTCTTCCCATAATCCTAAGAACACAGCTTGCCAAGGGCTTAGTACCAGGGAAAACTTTTTTCCAAGTTTATAGCCTCCTTAGCTGTTGTGTTTGGAATAATGAGCATCTGGGGACTTTCTGGGCTGGGGTAAATGTAGTCATGTGATGGGATAAATTATAAACCCACCTGGTGGCACAGTGGTTAGCCAGAAGTTCAGTGGTTTGAAGCCACTAGCTTCTCCATAGGAGAAAGATGTGTCAGTCAGCATCATAAAGATTATAGCCTTGGAAAGGTCTTTGTCCTTTAGGGTTGCTGGGAGTCAGAATTGGATCCAAAAGCACACAATAACAACAGCTTGTGTAATGAGAAAATAATGTAAACAAAGAGAAATATAGGTAAGGGTGTCGGGGGACACTATACAAAGAGAACATTTTTGGTCTTTAAGAGAAGTTCATTCAGGAGAAATGATAGCTGTTGTTGCTATTAGGTACCATCGAGTCTGTTCCAACTCATGTTGACTGTATGCACAATAGAACAAAGCACTGCCTGGTCCTGTGCCATGTTCACAATTGTTATGTTTGGGCCCACTGTTGCCGTCACTGTGCCAATCCATCTCATTGGGTTTCTTCCTCTTTATCACGGGTCCTCTACTTTCCAAACATGATGTCTTACAGGGACTGGTCCCTCCTGACAACATTTTCAAAGTACAAGTGAAACAGTCTCACCATCCTTGCTTCTAAGTACCATTCTAGCTGTACTTATTCCAAGACAGATTTGGGTATTCTTCTGGAAGTCCGTGGAACTTTTAATACTCTTCACCAACACCATAATTCAAATGCATCGATTATTCTACAGTCTTCCTTATTCATTGTCCAACTTTCACATGCATCTGAGTCAATTGAAAATACCATGACTTGGGTCAGGCACACCTTTGTACCCAAACTAACATCTTTGTTATGTATCACTTTTAAGGAGTTGATGCACCAGATGTGCCTAATGCAGGAGGGGGGAAATATCCCTATAAGGCCTACAAAATCATTTGGTCTAGCCCTGCCAAGGCAACTGCAGTTCCAGCCATCACATTGTTGTTGTTGTTAATTGTTGTTGTTGTTGTCAGGTGCCATGGAGTGAGAACTGACCCATAGCAACCCCATGCACAGCAGAACGAAACAATGTCCGATCCTGGTTCAACCTCACCACTGCTGCCACACTTGAGTCCATCAGTGATGCCACCTGGCCAATCCATCTCGTTAGGGGTCTTCCTCATTTTCTCTGACCCTCCATCTTACCCAGCATGACATCCCTCTCCAGCGACTGTTTCCTCCAGACAATATGTCTAAAGTATGAGAGACGAAGCTTAGCCATCCTGGCCTCCAAGGAGCACTCTGGCTGCACTTGTTCCAAAACAGATCTATTGGTTCTTTTGGCAGTCC
>NW_006408952.1:204207-205282 GCF_000296735.1 Chrysochloris asiatica
AACATGGTTCAGTTAAAAGATGCCTTTCCTGATGGTCAGGAGACTTGTGTTTCAGTATGAGTCTTTTTACTAATTAGCCATGTGACCTATGACAAGTCAATAGCATCCTCCGTGCCATCTGTTTACCCCTTGGTAAAATGAGAAGATTCCAACTAAATACCGTCAGCTCCTTTCCAACTCCAATCTAATGCCTTTTTCCTTTGATCTGATGATGTGTCGTTATGCAGGTGGATGAAGCATCTAACAGTGCTCTTGGCTGGACTGAGTTTCCAAGAGACCTAGGTCCAGCCAGCAGCGGTGGGTGAATGTGTGAGAGAGAAATCACATGTCCTAGTTATTGTTTGTGAAAACTAAATTTCTGGAGACCATTGGATGGCAGGAACCACTCACTTGGGTCCATCTTTAACTAGGAGAAAATGATAGGGAATTTCCAAGCAATCTTTAGGCTAATCTGCATCATACTGTTAGAAAGGAAGATGAACCAAACCGGAACTAACGGGAATCCTTGCTAAATGCAAGGGTTTAGAGGGAACAGGGAACTATTTAGTTTCTTGCCAAGTGTTCCTGCCCCATCATCCTGTTTTCAGGACACTTTACCCCTCAACCACCACATACATATATCCTCCACAGAAAGAAGGGAAAAGAAGTTCAAAATATTTAACTCTCATTTGTTACTGTTGCTGTTGATGATGATCCAGTTTTCATTATCTGCTTGGAAAACTAGATACTGTTCTTGACCCAGGAGGAGTGGACTTAATCCTTCTCATCATTACCAGCTCCAGCCCCAAATGCTTCTTGGTGTTCTTCTTCATATGGCCTGACCACCATATGAAGAGTGGAGATAGAAGTCAATGTGTTTTGGGGGATCCAGGTAGAAAATGAAGGACAGAATGTTCATCACCTGCTTGCAAATCCTGATGATCAGCACCCGGCATGGTGGATGGACTTGGCCAAGCTCAGCTTGAAGACCTGGACCTTTCCAAGAAACACAGTTCTTCAGGCCCAGGATGCAATCCAGCTTCATCTTGTCCTTATCAACCATCCAGGGTAGACCAGTCACTGAAGTAGCTCATAG
>NW_006408952.1:218023-221886 GCF_000296735.1 Chrysochloris asiatica
CAGGGTTTTATATATGTCTCCCCATTGCCTTCTCGCTTGCATGGTTCCTGCTGAGAGATCTGAGCTTAATCTGACTTGCTTGCTTTTGTATATGACCCTTCTGTTTTCTCTTGCTGCTTTCAGGAGTGTCTCCCTGTCTTTGAGTTTGGAGAGCTTGACTATGATATGTCTTGGTGAGTTTCTTTTGGGGTCTACCCTTCCTGGAGTTCGTTGGGCTTCTTGTATGTTTATCTCTTTGTTTTTCAGGATGTTAGAGAAATTTTATTCCAGTAATTCTTTGACTATTTCCTCTGTGGACTTGTGTGATTCTTCTTGCTCTGGAATGCCAGTAATTCTTAAGTTATTCCTCTTCATGTTGTCCAACATGAATCTTAGACCTTCCTCTGAATTTTTTTATCCTTTTTGTGTTTGTTCTTTTGTCTTAGTGGCACTGAGAAACCTGTGTTCCAGCTCACTGATCTACCTTCCATCTCATCCATTCTACTCCTCTGCCCTTTTAGAGTGTTTTCTATTTCTGTTATTTTGTTATTGATCATTTGGGCTTCTTTCTGTAGGTTTTGAATTGTTTCCAATGCTGTATCTATCTTGTTTGATTGCTCCTGTATCACTTTCCTGACTTCTTCCTTATTTTTTCAACTCCATTGTAAAGTGTTTTGAAACATTTAATAATCATTTTTCTGAATTCTTTCTCAGGCATTTCCAAGGCCTGCCCTCCTTCCAGAATGGAGTCCAGGTCTATTTCTTGGTCATTTGTCTCAGATATTTTATCTTTTTTCTGGACATATGCTGATATGGTCATCTGCTTTTGCTTCTTGGACATGTTTAGTGTTCATCTCTGTCCCTAATACTTAATTGAGTATGTGTTTTGGTAATTTTTTTTATGCTTTCTGATTGCTTCCAGGAAGTTGTAATCAGGATGTGGGCTTCCCTTTTCACTCTTCTTATTGCTTAACTCAGAGTAACTTTCACAGGTGTTACCTGTTTCCCTGGTATATGGCAGCTGGTATTGGATCTTGCCTGGGTTTTGGTGTTTTATAAAGTGTGATTGCAGCTTGGCTACTTGGCAGCAGTTGCTGATTCCTCTCATGTAATATAGGGAGACACAGAGTCCTCCAAAAGCAAAAGAGAGGCTACGTAACAGCCAAACAACACCAGTTGGCTAAAAATCAAAAACAAAGTAAAAAACAAGAACAACAACAACAAAAAAAAAATGAGAAAAAGAAGAAAAAGAACACACACACACACACACACACACACACACAAACAGAAGAAAATAACACAGCACGAACAAAAACAATATTGAGTACAGCAGTCTCTAATCACAGAAAAGGGACAAGAGGGAGGGAAGGAAAAGAGGGGGGAAAAAAAAGAAAAAAAAAAGAAGAAGAAAAAAATCTGTAGCTTAATATAAGTATGTCTTTAATGCCTTAAGTTCCTGGCTTCAAAGCTGTCTGAGAGGTTTTGCCTTTAAACTCTTTTTCAGTCACTTCTGCCCTCCTCTCCTTGTTGTTGTTAAGTGCTGTCAAATCAATTCTGACCCATAGTGACCCTGTATAGGGTTTCCAAGGAGCAGCTGGTGAGCTTGAACCACCAACTCTGCAGTTCAAAAGGCTTTGCAGTCTGGCGCATTAACCCACAGAGTCACACCAGGACTCCTTTTTTACCCATGATAAAAATCAGGTCAAAAGGGGGACAGATCAGCGCCTCCGCTTGGGCTGAGTGTCTGTGCAGATTCCTGGCAGAAGAGACCACCAGTGGTGAGTGTGGGGGGTGGCCACTTAGCTCAGGCACTCCCTCTACTCACCAGAATGGAGGTGGGTAAACAGTGAGCGCACCAATTACCCGACACCAAAGAAAAAAAAAAAATCAGAACAACGCAAAACTGACAAAGTCCACCACGCACCTTTTCTCCAAGGTTCCCGTGGCATTTTTCCATGGCGTCTCTGCGGCCTCTTTTTCGTCTTGCTACCTGGTCTCGCCCAGGATGTGTGCTCAGGCCTCGAGCCTGGCCCGGCAGATTCAAAAGTACACGATCTTTCACTTCATCTCCAAACTCCACAAGCTATAAGCCTTCAGATCTTTAAAACATTCCTATCTCTGTGGGTCCGAGCCTTGGAGCTCTGTCCTGGTTCTTTCTTGCCTGGTACTCCGCGTTATTACTGATGGCAACTTTCACTACACTTCCACCTTAGCCGCCATAAAGACCTCAAGTTAATTCAATGTTTGACCAAACATAACAGTTGATAATTTTGTAAGGCCTGTGAATGATGCTATAAATATCCAAATGGCCCTTGGCAGAAAAAAGGTTCCTCATCCCTGGCTTGATGTAATACATTATTTGATTTCTTGACTGCTGCTTCCATTAGCATCAATTGTGGATTCAATCAAAATGAAGTCCTTGAAACTTCAATCTTTTCTCCATTTATTTTGATGTTATTTATTGATCAAATTATGAGGCTTTCTGTTTTCTTTACACTGAAGTGCAATCCACACTGAAAGTTGTAGTCTTTGATTTTCATCAGTAATTGTTTCAAGTCCTCTTTGCTTCCAGCAAGCAAGGTTGTGTCATCTTCATATTGCAGGTTGTTAATGAGTCTTCCTCCAATCCTGATACCATGTTGTTCTACATATAAGCATATCCAGCTTCTTGGGTTATTTACTCAGCATACAGATTGAATAAGTATGGCAAAAGGATACAACCCTGCCTTCAACCTTTCCTGATTTAAACCATTCAGTGTCCTCTTGTTTTGTTTGAATGACTGCCTTTTGTTCTATGTACAGGTTCCTCCACAGGTTCTATGTACAGTGTCCTGGAATACCCATTCTCTGCAATGTTATCCAGTTTGTTATGATCCACCTAGTCAAATGCCTTGCATAGTCAATAGAGCACAAAGAAACTTCTTTCTACTGTTCTCTGCATTCAGCCAAGATCCATCTAATACCAGCAATGATGTCCTAATTCTGTGTCCTCTTCTGAGACTGCCTTGAATTTCTGGCAGCTCCCAGCCCATGTACTGCTGAAACTGTGTTTGAATTATCTTCACCAAAATTTTACTTGCATGTGATATATATGATACTGTTCAAGATTTCCACCTCCTGTTGGGTCACCCCCTTTCTTTGGAATGGGCACAAATATGAATCTCATTCAATCAGTTGGCTCGATAGCTACTTCTTGGCATAGACCACGTTCATTGCTGCATCAGTTTGTTGAAATATTTCAGTTTGTATTCTGTCAATTCCAGGATCTTTGTTTTTCACCAGTATCTTCACTGAAGCTTGCATTTATTTCTTCAATACCATTGGTTCTTTTTTTTTTTTTAGGAGTGTAAGTAAATTTTTATTGGGAAGGGAAGTTGTCAACTTAAACAGCAGCAAATGAAGAGTGAACAAGAAGACTCCCTTTTGTCACAGCTACCCCTGACCTCCACAATACATTATGCAGGAGGCATTTCAACATGTGACTCCAAGCCCAAACTGCCAAATGCTTTTCTATTCAATCAAATACTTCTGGATTCTCACTAAAAAGGAATATAAAGTAAGAGCATGGAAAAGTTGCATACTGAAATGACACCCCCAAAGAAAAGTATGGGAAAGAATTTAGAAATTAATCAGAACACTCTCTAATTGTAATTGACTACATTTTCATATCTTCACAGTAATACAAAACACAATCACTTGAAGAACTGGTTCAGATTACTTAAATACCAGATACAGTTTAGTCCTCTACATAAGTGTTTGGAACTTACTTATGTTTATATGAAATGAAGCTATTAATACTTTTCTACAGTAGTAACTACACTCCAGAAGGCTAAGACAAACACAAATCTATGAATGGAGTTTTCCCAAAGCTGCAGTGTGAAAAG
>NW_006408952.1:222201-223062 GCF_000296735.1 Chrysochloris asiatica
TCTGGGTTATTAAGGATCTCATAGTAAAATACAGAAAAGTTAAGAGCCAGCCCCTGGCAAATTGGATGTGCAGGTTGCATCTCCTTCTTGCTTATATCAAATGCATCTTGGTAAGCTCCTTGAGAATTATCTATTGTTTGTTTTCCATCATCACCACTCTTGGTGCAGATGGATCTCAGTTCAGATTCCACTTTCTCCTGATAGTATTTAATCAGCTGCAACTTCTTGTTGGAGGTGTCAATTTTCTGCTGGATGTTGGAGATGACCCTCCACGCAGACCTGCGGCCCACGACCGTGTTCTTGTAGGCCACCGAGAGTAGGCTGTGCTCCTCGTTGGACAGCTTGAGTCCTTGATCCATCATGGCTTTCATGCTTGGTCAGCTTCGCCTTCTTGTTCAACTCCGTCTTCTCCATAGTGGACTGACTGACTGGCAGGAGGAAGGGGATGGGGAGAAGAGCAACACCATTGGTTCTTGATCACATGGTACCTCTAGAAATGACTGACAATCAATCAATTCTTTTTGGTACAGTGACTTTGTGTATTCCTTCTATCTTCTTTTGATGCTTTCTGCATCATTTGGTAATTTGCCCAGAGAATCCTTTAATACCAAGTCGAGGTTTGAATTTTTTCTTCAGTTTCCTCAGATTGAGAAATGCTGAGCATGTTCTTCTCTTTTGATTTTCTAACTCCAGGTCTTTGTGTGTTTTGTTATAGTACTTGACTTTGTCTTCTTACGCTGACCTTTGACATTTTCTTTTCAGTTCTTATACCTCCTCACTTCTTCCCTTTGTTTTAGCATCTCTATGCTGCAGAGAAAGTTTCAGAGTCTCTTCTGACATCATTTTGGTCTTTTCCTTCTC
>NW_006408952.1:224723-234443 GCF_000296735.1 Chrysochloris asiatica
TGTCATCCCACAACTCTTCTGGTGTTTAATGTCTAATACATCATCTGTTCTTCAGATGATCTCTAAATTTAGGTGGGATATAGTCAAGGTCATATTTTAGCTATTGTAGACTTGTTTTAATTTTCTTCAGCTTTAGTCTGAATTTTCATATGAGCAATTATTGATCTGTTCCACAATCTGTCCCTGGCTTTGTTTGGGTTGATGATATGGAACTTTTTCACCGTCTTCTTCCACAGATGTAGTCAATTTGATTTCTGTGTATTCCATCTGGTGAGGTCCATGTGTATACTCTTTTGTTATGTTATTTAAAAAAGGTATTTGTAATGAAGAATCATTGGTGTTGCAAAATTCTATCAGGAGATCTCCAGCATCGTTTCTGTCACCAAGGCCATATTTTCCAACCACTGATCCTTCCTTTTTGTTTCCAACCTTTGCAATCCAATCACCTGTAATGATCAATACATCTTGAATCTATGCTTGATGAATTTCAGACTGAAGAAGTTGGTAGAATTCTTTAATTTCATTATTACTGGCTTTAGTGGTTGGTGCATAAATTTGAATAATAGTGGTATTAACTAGTCTCCTTGTAGGCATATGGATATTATCTTATCACAGATAGTGTGGTACTTCAAGACAGACCTTGATATGTTCTTTTTAATGATGACTGTGATGTCATTCATCTTCAATTTGTCATTCCCAGCTTGTCAGATTCAAAATGGCCAATACCAGTCCATTTCAGCTCACTAAAGCCTAAGATATCGATGTTTATGTGTTCCATTTAGTTTTTGACAACTTCCAATAGATTCATACTTTGTACATTCAATGTTTTGATTATTAATGGATGTTTACAGCAGTTTCTTTTCATTTGCAGTTGTGCCCCATTGGCCAATGAATGTCCTGAGGGTTTTACTCTATTTGCATCGTCACAGTCAACTCTATTTTGAGGAGGCAGCTCTTCCCCAGTCACATTTTGAATGCCTTCCAACCTGAGGGGCTCATCTTCTGGCACTGTATCTGACAATATTCTGGTGCTCTTCATCATGTTTCAATATTCAGTCATTTGATGCTGACAGTGTTTCACTGCTATTCATAAGGTTTTCAGTGACTATATACTCAGAACAAGTCCATCTCTACTTCTTCCTAGTCTGTCTTCGTTTGGAAGCTCAGCTGTCCACCATAGGTGACCCTGCTGGCATTTAAAATATATGTGGCATAGCTTCCAGAAGTACAGAAACACACAAGCCTCACTAGAGTATGACAAACTGAGAGCAGACTAGTGGTGGGGAATTTGATTAATGAGAGCTTACTGTGAAAATGGACTTCACCACAAATTGGATTGCTCTTAGACCTGGTTTAATGGACACTGTGGTGTGGGATGTCATCTTGATACTTGCTCCATAATGCCCCAGTTCAGACCTTCTACCTTCTCTCCTTCTGCTCTACACCCATCCTTTCTCTCTTCTGTCTTGTGCTTACAGGGGAGGTGAGCAGTAATGAGGAGATGTACTGGGTACTGGCAGTGCAACTGTCTTTTCAGCTGTGAGGCTTCAGGAAGAGGTTGCTGGGAGAAGCAAGGGAGCCAACATGGCCATAAGTTCCACTTCCCTTCTCTGGCGTGGGCTATGGATTCAAGGCCCAGAGGTTTTCATTGTTTTGAAGTCACTTTCTGAAGTCATTAGAGGTGTAGATTTTTAAAAAAAATGCATTTTCATCTACAGTCCAGGGGATAATGGTGGTTGTATGGTAGAATTATTTCCTTCCATGTGGAGACTTGAGTTCAACTCCCAGCACCTCAAACACAACCCCCACGAGTCTGTCAGTGGAGGCTTGCATGTTGCCATGATGCTGAACGCATTTCAGTGGAGCTTCTAGACTAGGAGGAACTAGAAGGAAAATCTGGAGATCTGCTTCCAGAAAGTCAGCCAGTGAAAAGTCCATAAATCACAGTGGTTTGATAGGGATGGTGCAGGATCTGGCAGCAGTGTGTTCTGTTGTGCATGGGGTTCCTGTGAGTCAGCGACAACTCCACAGAAGCTAGCAACAAATCTAGAGTCCAAGTTGAAAGTGGCTGTGCTTTCCATCGGGTGCTCCAGGAGGAGTGGAAAGGAGACTGGTGACTTTTGAAGGGCAGATCAAACCGCTGAGAATGAAGTGAATAGGACATGTTTTCAACAGGTAAAGGTGAACAGACTCAGGCAATAATTGTTGAAGTATTCTTGGGGAGAGGGAAGCTCAGAGTCTTTGTTTATCTTATATTTTAAATGATCACACAAAATCCTTAGAATAATTTATTTCACACTTTCAGAGGATAGATATGCCTTCACCCCTCTTATGAGAATATTTCATATTGTTTTTAAAAAGTTATTTAAAATTATGCTATTTCATTATTATTCACAAGAGTTAAGAACAAGTCTTTACAACTGCTTCCAACCTCCACCATCTGACTCCCTCCTAAATTGTTTTGTAATCCTTTATTTTTTTCAAACAATTGTACATTCTGTTTCATCTCAATGATTACAATCCCCTCCCGGCAACAACAGTTATCCTGCTTCCAACCCTGAATCTACACCAAAATTTTACTTGCATGTGATATTTATGATACTGTTCAAGATTTCCACATCCTGTTGGGTCACCACCTTTCTTTGAAACGGCTTCCCTTTCATGTCTTATTTTTCTTATGATCAAAGCAAAAATATTTGATGTACACATACAAAAGAAAAACAAAAACACCTATTCATTTAAATGTCCAAAGAGCACATTTTGCAAGCCAGGCTTCTGTTTGCAGGCACACAGCCTTTCTCAGTCCATGGGCCGAGAGTCCGCAGCTGCTCTATTTCCCTATGCCACCGTCTCTACCACCTTCTCTGCTGCTGCCACTTTTCTAGGTAAGATCTCATGCTCCACTCATGCTCTTCCTTTTGGATGGTCCTAGGATTCTCCGTTCCGGAAATGAAAGATTTACTTACTACCCACTTTTAGTTACACAACCCTTTATAATTACAGTTGAGACTATTTCAATTAATCCTGCTAATAATTACTCACAATCGAACCATAAAATCCTATCACCATCATCCCCTGTCCCCTTTTTCCAGATCCATCTGGAAAAGAGGGGAACTATTCAGTGCAGATTCTATCTAACCCCTTTCATTCTGAAACTAAGCACACTCATGAAAGTTTGTAAGTCATCCACTTTGTATCTTTGTAGTCCCCCCACCCTCCATTTTTCATAGCCAATGTCCAAATTGCCCATCCTTATCAACCCAGTGCACTGAGGAACAAGCTTGATCCTTAATATGAAGAATCCTTCCATTTCTGTTGGAATTTTGAGCAATTTTTAACCTTCTTTAAAATTTTTTGATCTCTGAATCCTACGTATATTTCTTTCAGCACACACATGGCAATAAACACTTTATGGCAGGGTTGGGGTGAGTTTGGGACACATCTGGGTTACTTCCCCCTCTGCTGCCTTTCTTTTCCATTGTCCACAGTTGGGCCACCCAGTAGCAAGACCAGCAGGTGGGAGTGCTGACCAAGTAACCATGACCTCCCTTGAGGGCAATGCTGCCTGGCTGCCAGTAGGAGGTGCTGGGTCTACATCTCTGGGTACACTATTACCTTTCAGATACTATTAGAAATGTAAATCTTGAGGGGTGCTAGAAAAACCATGTCACTCAGTCTTTTCTATTTTCTGATGAAAGAGGTGAGTTAGTGGTGGAGATGGACTAAAATACAGATTTCCTGGCTGGGATCACCATCCTTCCACAATTGGACTAACAAGCAAAATCATGATAATTGGATAAAAATTGAAGATGTCAAGGATTTCATTTTACTTGGATCCACAATCAATGCTCATAGAAGCAACAGTCAAAAAGCAAAAGATGTATTGCATTAGACAGATCTGCTGCAAAAGACCTCTTTAAAGTGCTAAAAGCAAAGATGCCACTTTGAGGACTAAGGGTGGGCCTGATCCAAACCATGGTATTTTTAATCACCTTATACACATGTGAGTGGCAGTATCAATGGGCTTAAGTGTAGCAACAATTGTGAGGTTGGCCCAGGGCTGGGCAGTGTTTTGTTCTGTTGTGCATAGGGTCGCTATGAGTGGGTACCGACTTAATGGCACCTAACAACAACAACAACATACGCTTGTGAAAGCCGGACAGTGAATAAGGAGAATTGATGCCTTTGAATTATGGTGTGGGTTAAGAATATTGACTGCCTTGGGAGGAGTGTAGCTAGAATGCTCCTCAGAGGCAAAGATGGTGAGACTTCATCTCATGAACATTATCAGGAGGAACCAGTACCTAGAGATGGACATCAGTCTTGGTAAAGCAGAGCACCAGTGAAAAAGAGGAAGCCCCTCATGGAGATGGACTGGCGCAGTGGCCACAATGATGGGCTCAACATAGCAACAGTTATGAGGATGACACTGCACAGGGCAGTGTTTCATTCTGTTGTACACTGGATTGATGTAAATCGGAGTCAGCTGGATGGTACCTAACAACTAATAGGAACAGTTGATCCATAACTAGAAGGACCAAGATTAAATAGTTTTTTGTTTTGTTTTTAACCATAACAGATATGCTACAAATCATCAAAATAACCGTCCACACTTTAAGGTACTATGTTGCGGTGTCAAGCCTCACTTCTGCTGTTACTAGTGAGGTGACCTTGGACCAATGTCAAAACTTCATTTTGCCTTATCTGTAAAATGGTGTTAATCGTTTTCACAAAGATTAAACAAAATATATCATATACTCATGTTAGAGCATTGTATGTCCTTAATGTTCAATAAATGCCAGCTGTATTAACAATAATAATAGCTATTAGGTTTCTGTTAGGGAGCCCTGGTGTGCTGTTGTAGGATAAGCATTGCATTGTTATCCTGAAGGTTGGTGGTTCAAAGCCACCGTTGCTTGTAAATCCTGTACAGGGTTGATATGAGTTGGAACCGACTTGATGGCACTTAACAACAACAACATTAGATATCTGGGTCGTTGTATCTGCTCCAATGGAGAAATATCTTTCCTGCTTACCAGTTGACTAGGTAGCCCTTCAGAATAGTTTTCTATTGTCTATTGGTAGCCTCTCTTGGCTAGGAATTAGCTAAGGTGTAACAGTAGACATGGGAGGTTGGGGGAAGAGGAAAGTGAGTAACTAGACTGTGCAGTCTACACTGGGAGGAAGATAGAACTGAGTGATGGAGGAAGCATGCTAGGATTTCTTTCTTCTTCAACTTGAGATTCTAGTTAGAAACAAAAGAAGAAGAAAAAAGCTAAGAAACAATAACTTTTAAAAAAAGATTAAAATCTCTGGGTCCTTTTAATCAAGTAATTGATAGATATTTGGCATTTGTTGTATAGTTCTTATTTGCTACTGATGTTTGACAGTCTTGGATGTCTTCAAAAGTCAGGTGTATTTCCAGATAATGGATATTCTTACTAATTAAATTGATAAACACTTTATACACTATATCCATTTGGTAACATGTTTGCAAATACAAAAATTTCATTCAATTGGTTTAATTTCATACCAGCTTGTTCATAACCACTTTTTCTTTTCTAGCCCTCCTACTCCATTTTGCAATGGACTTTTTCTTTTTGTTCCTTAGTTTGATCTAGTAGATGTAAAATTGAAATCATGGTATGTAAATATTGCCTTCATGGAAAGATACACTATAAAGCAGAGGTGAACAGAGAGTCAAGCATGAAAATAATACTTCTGCTCCCCCCGCCTCCCCAGAGCACTTGGTATAGCATTGAATAATTGTAGGGCATCTTTGACAAATTGAGAATGCAGTTCATTAGGGAGCTTGGGAAGTTAGAAACCAGGCTGCCTTCAGGAAAATTTATGAGAAGATTACTGTGTGCAGCCACCGGTAAATAGGGCACCAGGAACCTGGACTGAATTGATGACACTTTGCCTGAGTGGGACCTGTGACGACTGAGCAAAACTTTCTTTAGTCAAAGTGACTTAGGGAGAACATTGTTCATGATAAATAGAATGAGTGGAAAACTCAACACCCAGAATATATAGGGAATGAAATAAAATCCACAAGGGCAGTGCCATTTTTGGTGCTGTGGGTTAATGTGCTGGACTGCAACGTCAGTTTGAACAGCAAGGTTGACGGTTCAAGCTCACCAGTCGCTCCACGGAATCCCTACACAGGGTCGCTATGGGTTGGAACTGACTCGATGGTACTTAACAACAACAACAAAGGTCAAAAAAGGAGCCTTGGTGGCACAGTGGTGAAAGTGCTCAGTTTGAACTCACCAGTTGCTCCATGAGACATAGATGGGACAGTCTGCTCCCATAAAGATTGACAGCCTTGGAAATGCTATGGGGCAGTTCTACTCTGCCTTGTAATATAGCTGTGAGCTGCAATCAACTCAACAGCAACACTTTCTTTCTTTTGTTTTGCTTTAATGGTCAAAAAACACGGAGCACATTATCCACACAAGAGACAAGATTACTAGGAAACAAACCCTTGAAAAAAAGGTTTGGTGTCCCTGGTAATTGTTGTTGTTGCTAAGTACTGTTGAATCGATTCTGACCCATAACGACCCTGTGTAGGGTTTCTGAGGAGCAGCTGGTGAGCTTGAACTGCCCACGTTGCAGTTCAAATGGCTTTGCAGTCTGGCGCATTAACCCATAGTGCCATACCAGGACTCCTGGTAATTAGGAACTTAAAGCACAAAACCATAGAATGCCAGCTAACCTAGTAAATAGTAAATGATAAATATAAAATAAAAGTCTGGCAAGGCTTTTGGGAAAACTATAGTCTCATACTGATGAAATTATTACAGTATTTCTGGACAGCAACATGATAAACTGTAATGAGCCATGAAACATCCCATCCATTGAGAATGTATCCCACAGAAGTAATTTAAAAAGAAGAAAAAGTAGGAAAAAGTGAGCATAGTTCAAGTACCTAAAAATTAGGAGTCCTGATGTGGTACTGTAGAATAAGCACTGGCCTGCTAACCTCACAGTCAGCGGGTCAAACCCACCAGCTGCTCCTCAGAAACCCTTTTACAAAGTCTGTTATGAGTTAGATAGAACCCACTTGATGACATTTAACAACAACAACAACGTGACATGTTAGTAAAATGCAATACAATATTTATCATTAAGTGATAGACTTGCATGTTCTGAAGATAAACACAAAACTTAATATGAAATACTACTACGTAAAAAATAGTTGAACTAGAAAATATGTAAATATTGACCAAACAAACAGAACACTTGCTATTGAGTCTGTGCTAACTCATGGTGACTCTGTTGTGTCCGAGTAGAACTGTGCTCCACAGGGTTTTCAATCGCCGTGACCTTTCAGAAACAGATTGTCAGACCTTTCTTCTGAGGTGCTTCTGGGTAAATTCAAATTACCAATTTTTTTTTGTAATTGAGTGCTTAATTGTTTGTACCACCCAAGGACTCCTTAAATATCACTATGTTAAAAAATGTCAATGCAGTAGTAAAATTAGAAGAAATTATTCGGTTTTGTTACATTATAGAGTGAGAGGTTAATAAGTGTATTTGATTTTTCTATTGTTTTGAAGTTTTCGTTTATCTTTCATTACAAAGTTGGTTAAAACCCAGTTTTAAAGACTGCACTCTATATTATTATTTATCAACAATGGAAAGGGGTAAACCTTACACCTCCATCATACTGTTTCTGAAAGTTGCATAGATCTTAAACACATGCCGGAAGAGCTCAGCAACTTCCTCTCAGAGCTGCCCAAATTCCTCTCTGGTTTTGCAGAAAGGAATCATGCCATCCCTTAGAGCCCCGAGTGGCTTCAGGAGAAAGTCATATCAGGATAGCTGTTTGGTCAATTCATCTGTTGCCAGAGCTTTGTCTACTTGGATCGGGTGCTTGTTTTATTTTGTTTTGTTGGAAGTGAGGGAGGCAAGTGTGGGAGAGAGGCAAAGTGTTGGCTCCTTGTCTCTGTTTGCAATACTTCTCCTCCTTAAGCCAATACCACATTTCAACATTATAGGCTTTCTTTTCCTTCTTTTCTAATCCTTATTGCCCCATAAGTTTGTTATTTTGACTGGTTATTTTTGCTTTCTGGTCCCCCTCTAACAGAAGCAGTAATCTTAATAAAATACAGTCTCACATTTCCTTCAAGTAGTTCCATGTTTTTTAGGGTTTAGCCACAGACTTCATTTTGTTTAACTAAGTGGCTGTTTTCTTTGGGTCCCTGCTGCACCTGTGTAAACAAACTGTGCACAAAATCTAGTAGGTCTTTCATTTATTTGCCTCTCTGTGTTTTTGCTCTATTTACTCTAGTCTCTGTGTTTTGACACTGAATTATGCTTGCATCAGGCAATTCCCCAAGTCAGGGTGGTGGGCCCGGGTCAATGCCATCTGCTATAATGGGAAGATTCAGTGTGTGCCCGAGGCCCCGAATGGAGAGAATCACATACACCAGGTTTGCACAGACTACTTCATTAGCATGCGTTTCTTGAGCAGAGGAGAGACGGGGCCACTGTTTTCAGCAGTTATTACCCTAGAAGTTCCTCCAGAATTTTCAGACTGTTCTTCTTAAAGCCTTCCGTCTCTCTCTTATCTTTCCCATAATAGTTACTCTTTTACTTTCTCTACAGATTAGAGATGTTCATGATACTAATCAGCTCAATGACAACTAACTGTAATAATGATACTAACGATAAAAAACAAAACGACAGTTGCTGGGACAACCCCATGTATTTCAGAGTAGAACTGTGCTCCACAGGGCTTTCCATGACTGTGGCCTTTCAGAAGTAGATTACCAGGCCTTTCTTCTGAGGTGTCTTTGAGAAGATTTGAATTGCCAAACTTTTGGTTAGAAGCTGTGCGCTTGGCTGTTTGTGCCATACCCAGAGACCTTTCACGATAATAACCTTACATTTACTGAGTATGTACAATGAACCAGGTATGCTTTTAAGAACTTTATAAATGGTTGCTAAGGAGTCCTGGTGTGGTGCTGTAGGTTAATGCGCCGGACTGCAAAGCCATTTGAACTGAAGGTCGGTGGTTCAAGCTCACTAGATGCTCCTTTTGACCAGGGGATATGGGAGACAGTAGGGAATCTCACAGCCCCAAGTCCTGTCCTGGGAGCAGCTCCCAGCAAGTCTGAAAGTTACTGGATTGGGAGGGTTCTGGTGTGTGTGTGTGTGGGAGTCAAAGCCCTTTCCAGGTGGCCTGCTCTGTGCTCACAGGTCCTGAAGGCCCCTCAGAGCTGTCCTTGCCAGGCTGGACCTGTGCCAGGCCTTGGCCCAGCAGCTGTGTTCTGCACCTTAGATTCCTGATGAATGCAAAATCATTGCTGCTTCCAGCTACAACCAGCTGGCTGCCAGGCGAAGTCACAGAGGAGAATTCTGTTGTATTCTTCCCTCCACCCCCAGATTTGCTGCTTTGTTGCTCTTCTTTGGGTTTCAAACAAAGTTAAAAATAAAAGGAACTGGAAAACATTTTAATATTCTTTAATTCCTCCCCTTCCCCTGTATTTTCCCTCTAACCTTCGATCCAAATGTTTTTCCTCTTGGACCCCATTTTCTGAAGGGAGAAGACATTTCATTTCTGGTATTTGACAGGTGGAAAAGAAATGTAGAAAGACCAGATAGACTTTGACAATTTCAATCTTTTCGTCATTTATCATGATGTTATTTACTGGTCCGAGAAGCAGCTGCTGGATTTGCACCTCCATCCTCGGAAACTCTATACAGGGTTGC
>NW_006408952.1:234698-237222 GCF_000296735.1 Chrysochloris asiatica
TCATCATACAGATTGAATAAGTGTGATGAAATGATGCAACCATAGTACACACTTTTCGTGACTGTAAACCATTCAGTATTCCCTTCTTCTGTTTGAATCACTGTCTCTTAGTCAATGTGCAGGTTCCTCATGAGCAAAATTAGGTGTTCTGGAATGCCCATTCTTCCCAATGTTATCCACAGTTTGTTATGGTTCACACAGCTGGATGCCTTTGCATATTCAATAAACCACAGGTAAACATCTTTCTGATATTCTCTGCTTTTAGCTAAGATACATCTAACGCCAGTAATGACATCTTTCTTCCACATCTTTTTCTGACTCCAGATTGAATTTCTTACAGCTTCCTGTGAATATACTGCTGCAACTGTTTTTGAATGATCTTCAGCAAGATTTTACTTGCATGTGATATTAATGATATTGTTCAATGGTTTCTGCATTCCATTGGGTCACCTTTCTTTGGCATGTGCACAAATGTAGATCTTTTCCAGTTGGCTGGCCAGGTAGCTGTCTTCCAAATTTCTTGATATAGTTGAGTGAGCACTTCCAGCGCTGCATCAGTTAGTTGAAAGATTTCAATTTGTTCTGTTAATTCCTGGAGACTTATTTTTTGCCAGTACCTTCAGTGCAGCCTGGGCTTCTTCCTTCAATACTATCTATTCTTGATCATAGGCTAGCTCTTGAAATGGTTGAGCATCAACCAACTCTTTTTGATACAGTGGCTTTGTATATTCCTAACAGATGCAGTCACGACAGCCTTTAGCGCTTCCTCTTTTTTGTTTGATCCTGGTACCCTGAAGATCTGGCCATCAGAGACAAGTCCTTCTCAGTATTTCTTCTGGGCTCAGAGGGTCAATACCAGCACATAAATTAAGTCTTCTCTGAGGTTCTCATGCATACATTGTTGTGGGGAGTATGACTTCATGTTGGTTTAAAGGCTGACTTTTCAGAGCTGTTGGAGGTGCTATAGGATAAACACTGGACTACAAACGACAGGGTCAGTGGTTCAAATCCACCAGTGGCTATGCAGGAGAACGATGAGGCTGTCTATAGAGGGCCGCTTATGAGTTGGAATCAACTCAGTAGCAATGGGCTTGGATTTTGGTTTGCTCAGAGCTGCACATCTTGGCTTGAGAAGAGACCTTCGTAATCTCCCTGAACTGTGGGCACATAAACTCCCAGGAAGTTAGAGTTTCTGAGCTGGCTGGAGAAATGTTTTAGAGTGGGGACAAAGGTCAAATATGTAAATTTAAGGCCTTGTTTGTTTCAGAAGAATAGTAAAAGTCCAAAGAAGCTTTCCTGAATCATGCTGGGCTTACTTTTTAACATGGAGTGAAATTAACAAAATAGTTTCCAACCTTAGTTACATATTGTAGTTACCCAGAAAGCTTTAAAAATACCAGCATCTGGCTCTCACCCTCAGAGGTTCTGATTTAACTGGCTGGGATGATGCAACCTGGGACTTTTAAAAGCTCTTCCACGTGGTTCTCATGTGCCACCCAGGCTGAGAATAGTAGCTCAAAAGGGCTGCCGATGACTGTCCATTGGAAGGAGGAGATCTTTAATTGGTGATCCCTGGGGAAACACAATGGCAAGGAAGAACTGTGAGAATCAAAAGATGTTTGTTAAAAGTGGGCAGGGGCAAAAGACTGGTATACACATACCCACCCACACCCTCCCATACACATATACCTCCTTTCCACAACCAGGCCTACAGAAGTAACATCAAGATGATGGTTCTTAACTGGCCTAGACTAGCTAAGACAGGAAAAGGATTCAGAGGAGACAGGAGAGAGAGTTTTGCTCACTGAAAGGTTCAAGACCAAAGAGGGGAGGCTGAGAGAAACTAATTTCCAAAACCAGTAGCCAATCGCCATTGAGTTGATACCTTCTCATGATGATCCCATGTGTGCAAAGTGAAACTGCTCCATAGAGTTATCGAGGCCTACAAAATTGGATTGCCAGCCTTTTCTTCCAAGGCACCTCTGGGTGGGATTGAACTGCCCATCTTTTGGTTACTACTCTAGCACTTAACTATTTTTACTACTCAGGGACTCCAGATTTTCTTATGGCCAGGGAAATACCAGTTAGTAAGAAATTTAGGTGCTCAATAAGAGTAATTTTGACCACCTGTCAAATGAAGTTATCTAAGGGGCTGCAAAGATCTGGAGTCAGAAAACCAAAAAGGAAGACCACGCTTAGCATTCTTCAAGCTGGGGGAACTGAAGAAAAAATTCAAACCTTGACTTTCATTATTGAAGGATTCTCTGGGCAAATTATTGAATGATGCAGAAAGCATTACAAAAAATTGGAAGGAATACACAGAGTCACTGTACCAAAAGGAAATGGTTGATGTTCAACTGTTTCAAGAGGTAGCATATGATCAAGAGCCAATGATCTTGAAGGAAGAAGTCCAAAGTGCATTGAAGGAATTGGCAAAGAACAAGTCACCAGGAATTGATGGAATAAAAATTGAAATCTTTCAAGAAAGTGAGGTGGCACAGGAGGCACTCACTCATCTCTGCAA
>NW_006408952.1:238312-241135 GCF_000296735.1 Chrysochloris asiatica
GTTTTGGAAGAAGTACAGCCAGAGTACTCCTTGGAGGCCAGGATGGCCAAACTTCATCTCTCAATCTTGGGACATATTGTCAGGAGGGACCAGTCGCTGGAGAAGACTATCATGTTTGGTAGGGTGGAGGGTCAGAGAAAAAGAGGAAGACCCCCAGTGAGATGAATTAGCAAAGTGGCAGCATCAATGGGCTCAAGCATGGCCACGATAGTGAGGTTGGCCCAGATTGGGCAGTGTTTCATTCTGCTGTGCATAGGGTCGCTATGAGTCGGAACTGATTCGATGGCACCTAACAACAGCAACAATAGGTGTTGACAGGAATTCTGGTGTGGCGCTGTGGGTTAATGCAATGGACTGCAAAGCTGATTTGAGCTGCATGGTTGGTGGTTCAAGCTCACCAGCTGCTCCTTGGAAACCCTATACAGCGTTGCTATGGGTTAGAACTGACTCAATGGCACTTAACAACAACAAGAACAAAGGGCTGATAAGAAAGACCATTACTTCTCAAAAGATCAGAAAGGAAAACAAAGCCTAGAGCCTATCACCTCCTCCTGAGATAAGAACGAATGTTCTGGGGCTGAGGTTGGAGACCTTAACCTCAGGAGTGAGGTCTATGCATTCGAAGAGAGTGTCTTAGTGATCCAGTGCTGCTATAACAGAAATAGCGCGAGTGGGTGCCTTTAACAAACACATTTATTTTCTCACAGTTTAGAAAGGTTTATAGACTAGCAGTCTGAATTCATGGCATGGCTCTAGGGAAAGTCTTTTTTATCTGTTGGCTCTGGAGGAAGGTCCTTGTGTCTTTTTAGCTCCTATTTCTAGGCTACTTGATGATTTCCATGTCATCCTGTGCTATCCTCACAATCATTCCTAACGTTGAACCCATTGTTACAGTTACTGGGTCAGTCCATCTCATTTGAGAGGTGGGAGAAGGGGCAGTTTTCCTCTTTTTCACTGATGCTATGCTTTTCCACCATGATGTCTTTCTTCAGGACTGGTCCAAAGTATGTAAGCTTGCCATTCTCAATACAGCCATTCTGAGGAGCATTCTGGCTGTACTTCTCTTTGTCTGGTAATGATCGATAGCCTCAGAAACCCTAGACAGGGTCACTATGAGTTGGAATAGACTTGCTAGCAGTAAGTAGAGTTTGGTTTGGCTACACATCTGGACCTCACCAAAAGGAACACACAGGAAGCAAATGGACTGTGGCAAGAAATAATGGTATGGGAAAAAAAGAATAAAAAAATATTCCATTGCATATAGTAAAAGTTAAGTATGTTTTATGAAATTTTTACTTCATTTATATTATTCTGTGTTTTATACCACAATGTATATATATTTTTAGAAAGGTAGAATAATAAAAATAACCACCACTTATATGTCTGTTTGTCATACTGTGGTGGCTAGTGAGCATGTTGCTGTGATTCTGGAAGCTATGCTCTAGAGATACTAATATTTTAAATACCAGCAGGGTCTCACATGGTGGACAGGTTTCAGCTGAGCTTCTAGACAAAGATAGACTAGGAAGAAGGAGAGATGGACTGCTTCTGTATATTTTATCACTGAAAGCATTATGAAGAGCTGTGGAATACTGTCAACATCCAAATTTTGACTATTGAAACAGGATGAAGAGCACCAGAATATTGTCAGATATAGTGTGGAAGATGAGCCCCTCAGACTGGAAGTCACTCAAAATGTGACTGGGAAAGAGCTACCTCCTCAAAGTAGAGTTGATCATAAACACTCGAAGCGAGTAAAGCCTTTGAGACCTTCATCTGCTGATGTGACACAACTCAAAGTGAAGAAAAGCAGCTGTAAAATTCATTAATAATCAAAGCATGAAATGTACAAAGCATGAATCTAGAAAAATTGTGAAATGGAACATATAAACATTGATATCCTAGGCATTAGAGAGCTGAAATGGACCGGCATTGGTAATTTAGAATCTGACAATCACATGGTTTACTATGCTGGGAATGACAAATTGAAGAGGAATGGTATCACATTCATCATCAAAACGAACATATCAAGATCTGTCTTGAAGTACAGCGCTGTTTGTGATAGGATAATATCCATAGTATACAAGGAAGAATATAGTTAATACCACTATCATTCAAATTTATATACAAGCCACTAAAGTCAGTGATGATGAAATTGAATAATTCTACTAATGTTTTCAATCTGAAATTGATCAAACATGCTATCAGGATGAATTGTATTCCATAGAATCCTGTTGACCTTGAGATGAGAGTGAGAAGAGGTAGGGCTGGATGGTCCGAAGTTTGGGGAGATTAGGAACTCCTGAGCCCATGGACATTGACCCAGCAGTGGAGGGCTAGAGCTGAGAGTGAAGCGTTCAGCTGATATGTAGTGGGGGGAGATGCACAAGAACACCCAAAGTTGCAGATAGTACCCATTTGACCGAGCTTGGATGGCCTGATGACCAGAGCTCAACTAGAGGAAGATAAAGAAATTTGATAAAGGAAGCAAGTGTAAATTGCTACAATTTGATAAGCTTGGCCTAGTCTTATGATGTATTAAATCAAAATACTAACTGAGAGGATCAAACCTATAACCTCTGTACATAAGATTAATAGGGACGGGCAACTTAGACATTGGCTACCTAAAAGGGGGAATGAGGTCTATAAAGGCATGAAGTGACTAGCTTACAAAGTTTCAAGAGGGAATTTAGTTTCAGAGTGTGCTGGGGAAGGTAGAATCCCCACTGAATAGTTTTCATCTTGTCTAGACAAGTCTGGTGAAAGGAGATGGGGATAAGATTCTTATGATTCAATATTGAGCAATTGTTATCATGACTAATT
>NW_006408952.1:243560-245104 GCF_000296735.1 Chrysochloris asiatica
TGAAAGTGCCATGGACTGCCAAAAGAACCAATAGATCTGTTTTGGAAGAAGTGCAACCAGAGTGCTCCTTGGAGGCCAAGATGGCTAGGCTTCATCTCTCATACTTTGGACACATTGTCTGGAGAGAACGGTCGCTGGGTCAGGTGGAGGGTCATAGAAAAAGAGGAAGACCTCCAATGAGATGGATTGGCCAGGTGGCATCATTGATGGCGTCAAGTGTGGCGGCAGTAGTGAGGTTGGCCCAGGATCGGACACTTTCATTCTGCTGTGTATGGGGTCGCTATGAGTCGGTTCCGACTTGATGGCACCTGACAACAACAACAATGTGCAAAATATTGAATGATGCAGAAAGCATCAAAAGAAGTTGGAAGGAATACACAGTCACTGTACCAAAAGGAAATGGTCGATGTTCAATCATTTCAAGAGGTAGCATATGGCATATGATCAAGAGCCAATGATCCTGAAGGAAGAAGTCCAAGGTGCATTGAGGGCATTGGCAAAGAACAAGGCACTGGGATTTGATGAAATACAAATCATAATCTTTCAACAAGCTGATGCAGCAGTGGAGGCACTCACTCATTTATGTCAAGAAATTTGGAGGACAACTACCTGGCCAACTGACTGGAAGAGATCCATATTTGTGCCTTTTCTAAAGAGAGGAGACACAATGGAATGTGGAAATCCTCAGCCAATATCATTAATATCACATGTAAGTATAATTTTGCTAAAGATAATTTAAAAACAGATACAACCATACATTGACAGAGAACTTCTAGGGGTTCAAGCTGGATTCAGAAGAGGCCGTGGAATGAGAGATATTATTGCTGATGTCAGATGGATCTTGGCTGAAAGCAGAGAATACCAGAAAGATGTTTATCTGTGCTTTATTGACTACAGAAAGACTTTCAGTTGTGTGGATCATGACAAACTGTTGCTAAGAATGAGTATTCTGGAACACTTTTTTTGTGTTCATGAGGAACCTGTACATAAACCAAGAGGCAGTTGTTTGAATAGGACACTGAATGGTTTAAAATTAGGTAAGGTGTGTGCCAGGGTTGTATTCTTTCATCATATTTATTCAATCTATATACTGAGCAAATAATGCAAGAAGCTGGGTTAAATGGAGAAAAAATTGAAGTTGTCAAAGACTTCAATTTGCTTGGATCAACCATCAACTCTTATGGAAACAGCAGTCAAGAAATTAAATGATGTATTGCATTAGGCAAATCTGCTGCATACGACCTCTTTAAAGTGTTGAAGAGCAAAGATGTTAGTTTGAAGACTTAGGTGTGCCTGACTCAAGCCATGGTATTTTCAATAACCTCATATACATGTGAAAGTTGGACAGTGAATAAGGAAGACTGTAGAAGAACTGATACATTTGAGTTATGGTGTTGGAGGAGAATATTAATAGTATCAGGGACTGCCAAAAGAACAAACCAATCTGTGTTGGAAGAAGTACAGCCAGAATGCTCCTTGGATTCCAGAATGGCCAGACTTTGTCTTTCATACTTCAGATGTATTATTTAGGAGAGACCAGTCCT